>NC_072470.1:3823687-3918687 GCF_027596085.1 Anoplopoma fimbria
CTCTGACAGACTCCTCGACGGGGGGAAGAAAGATGTCTGCCGAACAAGACATGGACTCAAAAGTCAAATCTGGAGGAGGTCGTTGAGGAAAGGGAGGCATGGGTTTGTGAAATAAGCTGCATTATGCAAACCGAACAATGAATAAATGAATACATTTCAAAAAATGTACAGTACTAAGGCCTAAAAATATGTGTGGTGCTAACCTCCTGAAATAAACCCCCTGTGTTCCATAGTATTTATAGCACAACTAGTGACTTGTACAAATTGCACTCCGCTTCTATAATCATGAACAAAAATAATAAAAAGTATTGCCTATGTATATATTTATACAGTGTTGGAAAAAGAGCAGTAGTGTCTACACTACAGTCCTTCGATATTACCTTTGTTATCACCTACCTACCTACCTACCTACCTACCTACCTACCTACCTACGGTGTTGTCTTTACTTTTTGCCACAAACATCTCCAGCCACACTATTTTAGGCCTCTTGAATCAACGTCAGATGAAGGAATTTAAAAACAAAAAGACTGTATGAAGGCGCTTAGAGGAAAGAAAACCTTCATTTTAAGGGAAAATACAGTTTATGGACAGAAGGTATGGGGGGGGGGGGTAAAAAAATGAAGGACGAAGCCTTTGTAAGGTGTTTTTGATAAGAAAAAAAGAAGCCTTATATGCAAACCTTTTAACCTGTGTGTTTTCTGCAAGTGCCACCCTCGTATTGTGTAAAAGGAAGGTTCATTTTTGTCACCAGCTTCAGTATTATGAAATGGTTCACCGTTGTTCTTTGAAGCATCCGTGTCAGTATTAAGACTTATAGGCAGCAGGTCCTTAGTTTACATTATGTTGTGCAATGTTTTCTCAGTTTCTTTACTTTTAACTTTGTCAGTATTACACCAAACCTTTTTTTTTTTTTTTTTTTTTTGAAAACAACAAATTGCATTCATTTTATTTGTAGGTTGAAAAAAAACAAAACATTATTTATGTGGCCCATTTTATATTTCCTAATTTTATTTATTTCATACTGTTGTGTACAGTACTATAGTTCTTCAATATATAGATATATTTTAGTAAAAAGGAACATGGTGTCGATCATAGGGGCAAATTTTACGTAAAGAGAGCATTTATTGTGTTTTGAAACATTGTGAAATGCGAAGTTTAATCTTATTTTATTTTATTTCCTTTTATTTTCCAGTTACTGGAAAATTCCAAATTTGGGAACTTTTATACAATTGTGAAAACACTGTATTTTCGACTGAAAAATTCCACTTTCTTCATCTTTGTTTCTTTTTTTAAGCTAAAAAAAATGAAGAGGGACTGTTAAATACTATGTATGATATCATGACTGAAGAAGAATCTTTCCTGAAATGTCTTTGTAAAAGTATTATTGAATTCTTAATTTGTAATTTCTCTTGAAAATGACCCTGCTCGAATAAAAGTAGCCAAATTACAGAGTACCAAACCTCAGCGCTTCATGTTTATTCACAGAGAAGAAACAACGCCGGCCTCAAGTCACTTTACATTCTCTCCAAAAGGAGGAAAACTGGAAATCTTTTTCTTCTCATATTCATTTTATACAGAAACCACTGTGCTTCTCATTATTATGTTAATTACATACATTTTTAATTCTCGTATTCAAGTGGATCAAAGTGAACTGACCCCGGCTCTGCTGCTTATTACATCTCATTTAGGTTAAACCAAACATATATTCTACATATTTTCCACCTGTATTTGTTTTACACTTTATCAGCAGTCACACCACAATGATTATCTACCAGTATTTAAGGAATAAGGCTATATTTTATTAATTGTCAGCCATTAAAAGACCAAAAGCAACAAAAATGTATCCTATTAGTATTACCTTATACGTTTTGCACTGTCTCACACACACACACACACACACACACACACACACACACACACACACACACACACACACACACACACACACACTCCTGCCACCATAAATACTGACTACAGCACCAAATGTGTGTTAATCCACCACAGAAAATAGTCCCCAACAAATGCACCATTTCCTCCTGTTTTAGCTGCTTTTGATACAGTGACCAGCTGTTAAAGGAAATTACTGGGCCTGTTGTATTAATGGAACTATATATTTGTGACACTTTTTTCTCATTAATGGTTTTAGTATTTTAATATGATTTGTTAAGAAATTGATAGAAAAATCAGCCTTGTCTTTCAGATTCTAAATAACAATGAAAAGATGAGTCGTTTAAAGATTTTTTTTTTCCTTAAAAAATTTAATATGACAACAAGATTTCCAGATTTTTATTCATGGCAATTTAATTCTGTAGAAATGTTCATAAAAGCACCTTTATTTCATATGTGTATCTTAGTGGGAATTTGTGCTAAAAGTATACAAATCCTTTAGCTGACTGATTGAAAAGGAAAGATAACTTCATAAACAATTGATTAAATCATTTATGAAGAAGAAATGGCAAATATTCGCTTCTGCCAGATTCTCAAATTTGAGGATTTCTATCATTTTATAACATCTGAAAGCATCACCTTGGACTTACACTATTTCATACCCAGAATAAAACAGATCTAACAGATTAATCAATAATAGAAGACTAGTGCTTTGCTCTATGAACCTCCCATAATCTATTCATCGCTCCAGACACTAACAACACTTCCTCTTTTCCAAATCTCATCTTGAAACTTTCTTCAGTCTTCTGACAGGTGGACTCCAGCGGCGGAGTCCTCTCTCTGCTGAAGGAGACGCTCGACTCCATTAGCCACTCACACTGCGTTATGCAGATCAGGAGCAACATCAAAAGGCCCAGATGAAAGCGCCAAAGGTTGAGCGATGCCAAACATCAGAACGCGCTTTGCATATTCCAATTTTGCTATCGATCGGCGTGCCGTCGGATCATTCGCAGACCATCTCGCAGATAAAAGAGCGGGTCTTAAATGATTAGCTGATGAATTTGATAATGTGCTGTGAACCGCCTGAACAATTACACATGCGGAAAAATGAGTGCGCGTGTCAGGACGAGCAAGAGGGAATCCTCTGGAGTATTTATATATCTCAACCTTCCTCTGCTTTTACATTTTACATCTGTTAGACTTGCATAGAGGCTGGGATTCACCGCTTTCCAAAGGGAAAGGTCAAAGGTCGAGATGGATGTGATGAAATATTCCTGCAACTGTAGAGAGAAGGTAGAAGCAGAGAGGGAACTGCTGAAAGAGAGGGTAAAAATGAAATGTATTAAGATTATTTAGAGGGAAAAAATTGAAGAAATGTGTGAAAGAAAGTAGAAAAAGACAAACTTCATTTTTCTTGAATGCAAATGCTGTAAATGTTATTTTTCTCTGAGGAGCTACGGGAGATGGAGAACGACTCTCCTTCGTTGTCAGTTTGAATTCCAGTTGTCACTCTTTGAATATCGGCTGATACTGATGTTGATCCAATTAGCCGATCAATACTGTCTGAGACCATTAGCCTCGGCTCAGAGGAGGAATGCTTTTAATTGCAATCAGGGCGCTGAATGGATTTTTCAGATTTTATTTTTCCCAATAATATGTTTAGATTGAATTATCGCCACTTGTGTAATTTTAAAATGGGTATAGACATAAATGAAGTGTTTCTCCATAAACATTGCATCAGAAAGCGACGATCAGATCCTGAAATCTGAGTCAGTTTTTGAATCCCTGCAATTTAAACCAAATCTGCACGCTTAATCACAGATTTAGTCACAAAAACAACACAAAAAAACTGCAATTTAGATGTTAAAACATCAGAAATGATATCCTTTATAACAGATATTTTATTCTGTGGTGTTGGGAGTGTTGCCCGGCTCACAGAACCTTTAAAAAAGAAGGAAAAACAACAACACAAGCGTGTAGCAGTTATTCATATGAGTGTCATGCAGCCATATGCCTGGGCCAGATTGGTGGTGTATCTTGGACAGCTGAGCTCTAATGATTCACTGCTGGGCCTCGGATAGAACAAGGCTTAGTGTACATTTTGCTACTCTGCTACCCCCACAAATACTTCGTAGTAAATTTGTCTTGTTTGTATTGAAAAACACTCCTCTTTACCTGCATTTCTCATCTCTCCAGAGACAAAAAAAGACATTTGTCATGTACGGTATGCGGTAAAGTCTCACTGGCTCTCGGTTGTCAAGTCAACTTTATTTAAACACCGCTTAATAAAAATACAAAACCAGTACGTAAATGCGCTTTAAGAACGAGGAGGGTTACGATATGGAAAACTGGAGGCAGAGTATGGAACATCAGCAGCGAAATGAAGACGTGAGGGGAAAAAAAAGATCACGCTTTAATGCACAAAATAAGAGCGATAGAGCATGACAGGACGCGTCGGAGGCCAAAGTGAATGAAATCAGGTCTGAGGTTTGGTTTGCAACTGGAATTGTGAAGTGTATTTCTTTTTTCTTCATGTTGCAGTCAGTCGGAGCAGCACTGGAGAACAAATCAGAGAGTGACAGAGGTAGTTTTACCTCTGCAGAACAGAGGAAGCTGCTCAGAGAAGCGCTGCATGCTGGGGGAGAGGTGCAGCCTACAGGTGTCTCTCCACACCTGCTCACAAACGCTAAACTCTTAAATTTGGCCAAACATTTGACAAACCAGCATATTCAACGGCATCTCTTTTCCCGACAGATGGAGTTTGCTCAGTTGTCATGGAAACATAAACAGCTACCAGCGAACACGTAAACATACTCAGGTCATGCATGGGACCTAAGAAGCATTAAAGGTACCAAGTGTGATTTTTGACCACTAGTGGCAGTATTGAGTAATGTTTTTAACGTGTAAATCCACAAAAAAAATGTTTGTGTAGAGGTCAAACAGATAAGATATTTTCATGTAAATAAGTTTCCCGCTGTTTCCAGTCTTTACGCTAAGCTAAGCTAAGCTAAGCTAAGCTAAACTCCAGCTTGATTTTCTCATCTCACTCCTGGAAAGAAAGCAAATAATGAAATAATCACCTGTGATGTCATGGACGGAGGGTGTGGATGCTGGAAAAGTAGAGGAGACTCTCACACTTTTGACCTCATTAAATTATTTACATATCCCCATATGCCACGCCGGACCATTCACAGGGCACATGAAGGACGGCCTGGGCGAAGACGAGAGGGAGAGAGAGAGCGAGAGCGAGAGAGAGAGACACTCCTCGGACCTGGCACCCGGCGAGAAGAAAGTTCAATGACATGCAGGGAGGAGAAGCGCAAGTGACCAGCAGGGATTAGCCAATCAGAGCGTCAGAAGAGCAGCCAGCTGTTCGTTCTGGCCGCAGCGAAAAGAGACCCGGAGCAGGTGGTGCAGCCCGGTGCCAGCGGTTCTACAGAGGAGGGGAAAAGATAGAGAGAGGAGGAAGAAGAAGAAGAAGATGATGATGATAAAAGAAAGTCATCCCCCTAATGTGGGGACGTTACTGCAGTACTTCTTTCCCCCTGCCTGCCACTTATTGCTTTGCCTAGCATTATTATGCATCAATATTCCAGGAGCCTCAGTCTTTATGTATGTGCCATTTGACAAAGCAGATCCAAAATCCATCATAAAACATCAACAGAAAGAAATGAACTGAAGGTATGAAGGTAAAAGACAGGAAGGGACCCAACAAACATGGTCAAAATGAAACAAAAGGTCACGATTAAATGTGATTTAAAGCACTATTCCTGTCATTTACTTTGTGATGTTTCCTCTCAGGTAGTGATTTCGTACGCTTCCCAAAAGATCCAGGTAAAAGTGAAGAGAATAAAATAAAACATAAACTTATTAGCCATGTGTTTCCTGCAGACAGTCCTGAGAACTGGAGGTGACAGTGGGATCAGAGGGGACAGAGAGCCATCGCTGCCTCGTCCACTGAATACAGCAGCTGCAGAGCGCCACAAAGACAACAATGCTCCCGACGTCGGAGGGGGTTCGGTGCACCGTGGTGATGTTGGACAGCTCTGCAAAGACCCCCGTGTGGAATTTTATTAATTTGCATTTATGGTTTTATGCTCTCGCTCCCACCGAAACACCAGGTTTGGCACAGCGAAGTCATGGTATGGCAATGTTCAAACCATCCTGCAGAGATCTGGAAGAGGCCAGTAAATAGAGAAACAGCTTCTCTGCTGATGTGGAAATCTACTCAAGTAAAAGTTTAGTTCATTTTAAACAAACCCAAACTCAAGCAGCAAAACAAAGAATGCATGTAAGTTAAGATTTAACCTCAGTGTGGTTTCATTTTTATGTAAATTGATGCAGTTCCTGAAAGATAATCTCATTAGTCAACAGTTTAAATGAGCATTGAGAGCGTATTTGTATTATTTTGAAGCTTGGCCAGAAGCCAATGAGCCGCTCACATAGTTCCTGTTGATGAGCCCCCTGCTGGATGACACTCTGTAGTTATTGATCATTTAAATAAAGTTTTTTTAAATTGATTCTAGTCCGGTTCGTCCACATAATCTCTGGGAGACACATCTTCGAAAACTCAACTGCTGTGAGATGAGAGAACTCAAAACCACTGTAAGTATTGTACAGGAGAAGAGTTTCTTTATTCATATATTAGTGAGAAAAAGTTATATTCCATGTCAGGAAGCTGCTGTTCGTCTGTTTGAACATTAAACCTGTTTCTTGCATTGCGCTCATCTGTCCTCCTCTGATTGTGTGTGTTCATCAGAGCTGAGGAGAGTCAATGCATTCACACACACAGCGAATAAAAACCTGTCTGCATGCAAACAGATTCCTAAAGGTTGTTTGAAATACAACCTTAAAACTAAAATGGACAAAACAGCAAAAAATGCAAACTCCACAAAATGCCCCTTGAGGCTTTAATTACCTCTAAACCTGTTTCACCTGTTCTCTCTCTCATCTTGAGTTCCTCTTAGCATGAACACCAAAGTGAAGATTTCATTGTTTTGCAGTGAGTTAAATGTAGTTATGTTGTTTATTTGTGTTCGAAGAAGAGGAGTAAATGTTTTTGCAAATTGCTGCCATCAGGTGAGAACCTGAACATCCTGTATCTTTCATCTGGCTCATGAGTGGTTTTGAGATTCCACATCTTGCTGTGAAAGATCTTTAGAAAGCTAAGTGGTCACGTGTCGGTGTTTTCTCAGCTCCGAGGTGCCAAAACGTCCTGTTTTCAACATAATTTAGATCATTTCTGTGCTTTTAGTCTGACTTTCCTAATTACACACAACCAACACTAGCTGCGAGCCTTTTCACGTGGCGACAGATTTCCTCCAACATTTAAAGGAAATGATCTCTGTCAGTCCGTCCATCCGTCGTTCATCCACCCCTCTGAGGGGTAAGTGATTATATGTTTTGCCAATGCGTTTGTGGGAATCTTTTGATATGCACAAACACAGATTCTAATGCGCCGGCAACAGCAGCTTTTTTGGGCTGACGGCTGATTAGGATGCCGGCTCATGGCTGAGTCCGCGGGGCCCCAGCTGGGTGCAGGGAACATCGCTCATTACACGTTTTCTAAAAGGGGGGGGGCTAATTCACACCGCCTCGCAGCATGCCGGTGTAGGTGTAATCGTATCATTCTAAATCACCGGTCAGTTACACGCCGGCGAGGCCTCGGCTCGTGCCAGAGGGCCGGCTGGAGCCTGATTAAGGCTCGGCCAAAGACGAAGTGACACGTCCTTAACCTCATCAGAGGAGACGTTAGGCTAACCATCACTTACCCGTCAAGGTGCGAGCTTCACCCCGCCGAGACCTCTTCAGCCTCCTTTCCCTCTTTTCTTTTGTAAATTAGGGCGTTCTTCTCGTGGAGCGCCATGCATGTTTTATGAAGGCCTCGTGGCCGATGGTGGATGGCTGCCTGGGCGTTCCCATCACTAATACGCCACTGTCCTCTTGATTTAATTAGACGTTGGCCCCCACTATTTTCGACAAGGAAATATCTGCTCTAATTAAGCGGTATACTTCACCAGAGAGCGAACAGACAGTGCAATTCAACACAGGGTTAATGTGCTCATAAAAAATCCATGATTTCTTGCCCTTTGCCCTCCTTTTTCTGGCATTTTCCCCCTAAATTCTCAAGAAAATGAACTACAAATGTGTCCTTTGTCTTTTGTATTTTTGTCTTCTGAACAGGCCAATTACTTTTTTGGGGGGTTGGTTTATGATTATTCATGCTAGAGAGACTCCCGGCCGTTAATGGACTTAGCACTGTTTTGTGCTCTCTCACTGGAAATAGATAATTACTCCATTGAGGAGGCAAACCTTTGCAGTCCAACCTTCCTGTTGAAAAGGAATGAATGTAGCGTTACATGTATGTAATTTCTTAAAGGAAGCATTGCCTGTGTAGCCTGCAGGGATTAGGCCTAATGACAGAAGTTAATTATATTAAGAGTAATTTTCAAAAACAGTTCATGAACTGCAAATTATACTTAAAAATTGCTCCTTAATGCTCTTAACTGTAATTAAATTGGCTAATATCTTAAGAAAATGAACACGTGGGATAGGAGTGATGGGTTGAGGGAACTTTTAGGAGTTCAGGGTTAAATGGTCCGTGGATGAAATCAGTAATGTGATATTCAGATGGCGTTTTCTTTTTTAAGAAATCAGGATCGTTTGCAGAGGTTTTGTTTGAGCCAAATTAGCAGAGCGTTGATCCTTGAGGTGAATCACTTCCTTTGCTTTCACTGAAGCATAGAAGCAAATATATTTACTTTCACTATGATTTTACCCCGTGTTTTTTAAGAAAAAGAAGCTAAAGTATGTCTGTGTAAACCAACATTTTGAATTAGTCTGATTCATTTACATAAAGTGTAATGTTCAAGTAGGGAAATGTGACTTTTAAGCTGTCGTGTTCTGTCCAATATTTAATCGACTGAGGGAAATATCCGCCTCTTTAGAAGCTAGTCGCTGTGTATCCAAAACAAAGAACTGCAGGCTGGAACCAATGTGTAGAAAGATGCTCAAAAGCTAGCTTGTTCACATTTATGAAGAATGTGCATCCTCCTACTCTCTTGCAGTTTTCTGTGACAGCATTCACCCATAATGACATGCTAGTAGTAAATCCATAAATGCATGAGATGAGTCGGCCGCACCACACTGCAGCGGGTCTCACCGTCTGTATTGCAAAGACTCGAGGGATGCCATTTCTCCCAACGCCTCCACGCGCTCCACCAGCACTCCTGTCCTCCGTGGAATTAGCTTTTTGTACATAGTTTTCTCTCCTTTTCAAGCGGGTGAGACCTTGATGTGTAAAGTGAAAAGTGCTTGAGCTGTTGTACGTTTTAATCCTCCAAACTGTTGACGGCGTCTATTTTTTAAGCATTTCTGAGCTCTACAGGAGGGGGGGAAAAACAGGAGAATTATGTGCATTTATCTGCCCGTAATTAGGTGTATTTCTTCCCTGAGTTTTTATTTAATGATTGGCTTTTGCAGCGAAGGCCAGTACTTTTGAAGTGTAATGAATCTCCTCTCAGGCGACTTAAGAGTTGGAGGGGAAAAGGGGGATGAAAAAAAAAAGGAACTGCCGTCATTCTGCGGCTTTGAACAACCCTTAATCTGTACAAAATTTAGGTTTGCCTTGCTTTTTTGAGATCAAAGACTCACGAGAAAGTATTATTCAATCATAACTGGTATGTTAAACCAGCAAAATGCCATTGTTAAAGTACTTACAGGAGGGTTTTCACCTCAGAAAGAGAGGTTTGGAAGCTTTCCGAGTCATGCCATTTGTGCAACTTCGCATATTAAATCTACTTTGAATTCCATGTTGCTGGAACTGTATGTTCTGTGTGGCTGAAGTGCATGTGAATGTGTGTGCGGGGGACTTTATTCTCCCTCTCACACACACTCATGTAAAACTATGCATGCACAAAAACACACACTCGCAGTGTCTTCCATCTCCGCCATGAAGCCAGACCCCCCTTGGCTTTTCTCACTCGTAATCATGTCCAAATTTGCACAGGAAGGCAGGGGGAAGGGGAGAGCCATGTGAACTTGTGTGGGTGTTTTGGGTTGTTTTTTTTTTTCTTACAAAAAACCTGCTTCTGATAACCGCCGATCTCTCCGACGCCCGAGATCCAAATCACCTTCTGAAGCCTTTCAAACGCCGGGCGCGGAAAACATTTTCCTCTCTGTCCTTTTTCAACTAAAAGTGAAATTTGGCTCGGGGAGAAAGAAAGAGACTGTATCTGCCAAGTAACAAGTACATGAAATATGAATGTAAAGAATGCAGAGAGAAGTCCTCACTGCTAGAAAGCCTTGAAGGTAATTGGTAAACAACAAGTTGAACAACGACAGGAAGTGGAAATCACAGGAGGAACATTTGAATGAATCCAGCACCAGCCGTTTACCTTTTCCTGAATACATATTTAGTCTTTTACTCTTCGATATCTGAAGGTTTATGAATCTTTTCTGCACCAAATTCTCTGCAGTGAAGATTCAACATTTGATATTTGAGCACTTGAGGAGGCAGATTGTTCAATTTGTGCTTAAAAAATGCAAAAACAGCAAATAGCTCATCATTAAAAAAATCAATTTGCACATTTAAAAAATCTCTTACTTCACATTCAAACACATACAGGTCGTTTTCAGTTTGCACCATTTTAAACTCTCGTATTGTATGTTTTATCTCCACATCTTATCTCTGTGGACCAATTACATTGTTATGTTCTTTCTAAAAGATTAATTATTGTTAATTATTGGATTGAGTTGCTTTTGGCAGTATTTGTTCTTTTTATACCCATGCGTGTAGAGCTTATTAGACCTGAGCTCATAATTAAACCAAAATGAATCGATGTGCCAGAGCTGCTTGAATACCTGCGTGCTTTTGTGAACGCTCATTTGTTCACAGTATTTTCTTTAAATATTACATCGGACCATGACACCAGATCGGGTTTTTAAAAGCCGTGTTCTTGTCAGGGTCGACATGTACTTGGCTTCCTCCTGCACGTCTCCATTCAGTCCTGTGTGTTCTCGGGGCAGCTTGGAGGAGTTTGTGGCACTTTGTGTAAGTGTGTGTTAATGTGTGTGTGTGTGTGTGTGTGTGTGTGTGTGTGTTCGGGCCCACCTTGGCAGTGGCGCTAGCTATCAGCAGGGCCCAGCCGGCGTGCTAGCAGTGAGACCGTAGTGTTTGTAACAAAGCCGCTCTGACTGTAACGACTCCCATTTGTCCTCCGGGCGAAGCGAGGTGGAACCTTCCAGGAAAGAGGCTCTAAATGGATCCGTGGAGGGTGATGACGAGGGGTGAGGGCGGCGGCGAGGGGTGAGGATGGCGGCGAAGCTGCACAGGACGCGGCCATGTGTGCTGAGGAAGTCTGGGCGCCGCTCGGACCTCGCTCCCAACACGCAGCCAGGACGACTGGCCAACGTGTCACACGAGACGCGACAATGAGATGGAGGAAGACTTCGCTCTACTACACTTCTGTCTTTCACGTCACGGTTTCCTTCCATTGGTCTCTTTTGACATTAATTCTAATTAATAAGAACTGCAATAAGAACAAACAAAAATGCATCCCCTTTCTTTATGTAACCCTCAATTAAACACCTCATAAAAGCAGAGACATTAATCTAATCTGGTGCATATTGCCGACCATCGACTCCCGAAAACACATGGACCGTCTCCGCCAAGATGGAAAGTTTGTCAGAGAAGTTTTCCTCATTACAATGATCTGTTTCTCATAAACACCCCGCCGCCCTCATTTGCGTGATCTCGCTGAGCATCAATCTGCTGTCGGTGACGATGTCGGTGAAAGGGGCCGCTGCCTCTGATCCGGCATGAAGGCTTTAAATAGCTGCATGGCTCAGATTGCAGGGTGTCAGGGCCTATCGGCTGAGGAGCATGATGATGATGGTAGCGGTGGTGGTGGTGTAGTGGTGGTTGGACTGGGTGAAGTGGGTCAGGTCCGAAGTGAGCGGACATGCGAGTGACACCGGCGTGTGATGTGACCCGTTAGCGGGGGGGTGGAGGGACTCGGGGCGGCTCTACGTCCTGTCTGTCTCGGCCGATACGGGACGCCGGTAGCCACGGGGCAAACAAATCAGAGGAAGTCAGAGTGACGAAGCTGAGAAGTTTACTGCTCCTCTGCACTTCACCGCACTTCATGTCCACTTAGAGGAGTTTCTATCCAGCTGACCGCTCTCTTTAGTTTCTTTTTCTTTCTTACTGATTCCTTATTTGTTTCCTTTATCTTTTCTTCCTTTCAAGTTTCTTTCTTTCTTTCATTCCACTCTCCTGACATTTTGAGCATTAGGGACAAAACATTTGCATCTCAAGGTCCACTTACTTGTTTTTCAAATCCTTTTAACCACATGTAACAAACCTCATCCTCACTTTTCCTCATTCTACAATTTCCTGTGATATTTTCTCCGTCTTTATTACATCAGTCGGCCTTTATCATCATTCTTGTTTATCCTCTTTTGCAGCACCAGCATGTAGATCTGCTTTGATCTAACTCCACCTCGCCCACATTTACATTTATAAAGGAGAACATAATAAAATATAAACCTCACATCTGTGTCAGTTCAGGATCAATTCATCCTAAATCCGGCCAAATTGCGTGGTGGATTTACCACAGAAATACAGAGCCGGGAGTCTTTGACCATGATATGAGCGGGTGTCTTCTTGTCTCTGCCTAAACAGGGCATGTGTAGCCACGGGGCAGCAGCATATCAGAGGTGATCAGCGTGATGCAGGCTGAGAGGACACACACACAGCTCCACTTTGTGTTTTGTTGCCGGGTTGGAGTCAAATCCTGTTAAAATTCCTTCAAAAATCCACAACCTCAGGAAACCGTAAAAGCACCAGTCTGATTGTAGAAAACTGATGTAGAAACGAATCCTGCCCCGACAGAACACTAAATGGTGTTTATTTTTCAGCTCATTAGATAATAAATCAGGGGAAATTTGATCTTTTTAAAGTTGCAATGAGGAACTTTTTACTGGTTATGAAACGGTCTCACTGAAGCCTCTATATGACCTGTCGGAGTAAACGAGACTATCGGGGAGAAGATTGTCTATTTCTAAATAGTTATTCTTCATTCTTAAACTATTTACTGCATGCTAATTTTCAAGAAACTCTTCAGCTCAGAATCCAGCAGAGAAGCAACCAGACCAAGCGTCTCTTCCGGCCACTTCCTCTGAAGTCCAACGAAGACGCCACGCTGCCTGAGACCAAGACTGTATCGCTGGGCCTGCTGGAGTGTGTCACAGGAGACCCAGAACCAGGACTGACTGGAGCAGCCTGTCAGACCATGTTGACAGACTGTCAGTACAATTAGAGCTTTTTTTTAATGGACTCTGGTGCTCGGAAACACTACCTCTTTTGTCCACAGTGATTGAATAAATGTCCCTCATAGTAGCTTTAAGGAGCTTCCACCCTCCTAAATGTGGGTCTTCCACTTGTAAGTTAGTGTAGCTGCAGGAATGAAGCGCTCAGAAACACGAAACCCAACAATAACAAGTTGAAAAGATGTGTGAATATTCTCTGAAGGCCAAACCCAAAAAGAATTTGGGATTCCAGTCAGAGTCGAGCGATGATTAGATTGCTTCACCCAATTCCTCTATCATCTATCTCCCAGTGCCTTTAATATGCAAATTGTAGGTATGCAAAGCTCTGATGCTTTTATTTAAAAGACATGTCCTCGGGCGATAACAGTGGGCTTCCAGGGAGAGCTCTGTTATAGCATGAAATAAATAGTTGTTAAAGGGATCACACAAGTTTGCATCTTGGAAGATGAAAAGCTAATTGAGATGAATAATTTATTTGTATTGCAGTATCTTAAAGATATCAAATAATACAACTTGAGTTCAGACATGATATCGAGCGTCGACGGGGCCTTCCGAATATTCAGAGGGAATTACATCTTTCAGATTAGTCGTCATCCTTTAAACTCATAATGGCATTTGTCCTAAGGTCACTCCACTGCAATTATCAAATATTACCAGAATACTCAGAGGTATTAAGAATAATGATCTGAATGTGAGTCATTATGTTGCTGCTGTAGTTTTTTGGGAGATGTGAACAGAGAGACGTGATTACCACTTGTTTTGTCATCAGGTGAACAGTCAATAAAAGATTTTGCCAAGAATTTCTGATTCTATTTTTTGCAGACATTGTTCGCACTTTTTCAGTTGTTGTGCTTGTGGTTTTATTTGTATGTTCTTATGTTTGCAAATTAATATGTCGATGATTTATTGGACATAAAGCACCTTTTAGCAACTTTTCGTTCTGTGGGTTTTGGCTTTCGAAGAAACTCGTTCATCCTAAATAATCTTTGAAGCAGCTCTTATTTAGGAATAATATGTAATAAAAACGTGCACTTGTTCCCTCTGAGTTCACTCTGAGATCCAATCAAATCGCTCTCTGTGACCGACTGACATTTACCCAAAATGACGAAGCCCGCCCACCAGACCCTCCACCCAGGCTAAAAGCGAGCGCTTGCGGCGTTTAAAAAAAAATTGCAGTTTGACCCCCAGCACAGAGGAGGTCCACACACTCTGAGTTAAATCCTACTCCATATCTCTGTTGGCATAGTTAGAATTCAGAAGCGCTCAGCTCGAACTGGAAGGCCCTTCTGATTAGAGAAAACCCACAATGCCCTCTCTTGTTGTGGTGAACTTTTGACTGCGTGGGCCGGGCCTCGGCAGCGGCGAGCTGCACCGAGGAGTCGGCAGCGGGGCGGAATACTTGACATTTCTCCGTGATGACAGTCTCGTTACTACTCTCGTTTTTTCGTTTACTGTATGCATCCTCTCTTGTGTGGACCCACGTCTCCCGTGGCAACACAGAATCTGATTTGGATGACAAATACTTTCCGGCTCTGGAGGGCGGATTGTTTTGGCAAACTCCACCCAGCTTGTACTCAGAATTGAGGCCCGAGCACTTATTTTCTAGGAGTGTTTGACACACGCTGGGCGTAAACGTATTCTGCAGGGACACAGTGAACACGGGGAGGATGAAGTATCAGAAGCTCTCTGCTAGTGCACATGAGAGAATACACGTCACGTACATCCCCACAATCCTCTGTTATCATATAAATACTTCCTCCACTGTGGTTATTTAAAATCCTTCAAATTAACTAAGATGGTCGTCCAACACGGCTGTTATTTTAAGTTTCTATCTGTATAGTAGAAATTAGATTTATTAAGATAATACCATTACAACTAGCAGTACTGCCAGTTCTTCTACTACTACGACTATTACTACTTCTGCACATGTTACACTACTACTGGACCTACTACTACACCTTGAGCTGGTACCATCTATTTATTATGAAACAGAAGTCAATGGTTTGAGAATGTCTTCCGAATAAACTGTGGGAATTTACAGAGCTTAGTAGGATTGTTAGCTTGGAGGGCTCACCCTTTTATGAATGATAAAAAAATTCAAATAATAATCCCTATGTGGAATTGGGTCTTTTCAATGAGTAGATTTAAGTTGGTAAATAAAAAAAACAAAACGAAATAAAGAACTTTTATAAAATATTTTTATTATATTATATTTTATATATTAAATCACGTTTCTGTGTATATTTGTTTCTTATTCATATATGTTATGGGAGCTTTTTTTTTTATTTTTTTATTATAGTTTTCGTCTTGTGACCCTTTGAACCCGTTGCTATGTTACGTGAAGTGACGTCACTCAGACTCCTCCCCCTGGCTGAGCTGAACAGGTGAGTATGAACTCTTCCTCAGGTCAATTTAGCATCAAAAGTTGATAAAAAAAACCCGGTAAACATGTGGCCACTGTTAGAGTAGACCACTTTGTAGACTTGGTTTAATGATGTGTTGTTTTATTCATGTCAAAAATGTAGTTTTTAGCACGCACATCACTTAATTGAAATATGCTAATTACCTGACACAGGTGGGTTTGATTGACTGTCACGTGACTCTACTGGACTGGTTGTATTCAATTCAGGTATGTGAGCTAGGACTCCCTGTTTATTATTAATGAACTCATTATGTATATTAAGATTTTTACTTTTGAGCTGGAACTGTAATATCACAAATGCAATTATTAAATATATATATGTATGTGAAGTGTACTGACTTCATTGTGTTTTCATCCGGAGGAGAGAATGAAGGTGTGGTTGGCTGGAGAGCAGGGATCCTCATCTTCCTCATCTTTCTCACACAACGCAGATCTGTGAGCAAGATGAAGCCGATGTAAGGTAAGAGGAAGCTCTAAATGTTTAATGTTTCCAACAACTAGTGCATTTAATAAGGATAGTATAATACAAATACCTGGAGCGTCATGTACAATAACATATCTGAGCCTGTATTAGTACCCACTAATACAAACTACTTCCACTACTACAACTATTACTACTGGTACCTCTACTACTCTCACATTTAATATAAATTCACAGATTAAACCATTTATTTTAAGGTTGGTACAGATGTGTATGTGGTGATATTGGACATGTGTTTTATTTTATTTCTATACTCAGATAAAAATGTGTTTTTAAGTGTTGAAGATGAATCCTATGTAAGGTAAGAGGAATGTTTCCAACTCCCAGTGCATTTAATAAGGATAGTATAATACAAATACCTGGAGCGTCATGTACAATAACATATCTGAGCCTGTATTAGTACCCACTAATACAAACTACTTCCACTAGTACCACTGGTACCTCTACTACTCTTATATGACACATTTAATTCACAGATTAAATTGATATTGGACATGTGTTTTTTAATATTCAGATAAAAATGTGCTTTTAGTTTTAAGTGTTGAAGATGAAGCCTTTCTTGTTGTGAAGTATGGAAACGCTGAAAAATCCTCTTTGTTTAACATCCAAGCTTCATTTTTACATGGGCACTGACCCAGATAACATTAGGTTGATTCATGAGTATTGGTAGGAGCTCCTTATGGCTTTTTTTACTCCAAAACAAGTGCGATCACACAACCCCTCTGCTATTAAATCACACTCGCAGCCCTAAAACCCTCCGCCTTGAAGCCACGCGGTGCTCAAATGAAACCCGGCGTGGTAATATGAAGCAGGATATGTAACCTCACAGCTCCCGCGGACCAAATAGCAAGTGTTAAATGAGAGAAGAGCGGAGTCTTTGAATAAAGAAATACATTCTTATTGGGGAGGTGAGGGCTGACAATGAACCCCCTCGCTCCGAGTTGAGCCTGTGAGAGGCCGACTTGTTCATCCCTTGTTATGCGGCTAATGTGTATGATTTAAGGGGGAATTATGCACATCTCAATGTGCCTATAAATGACATTATTCATGCACAGGTGCTGCACTAAGCAGCTCCTGAATGATAATTAAGATAATCTTTCTCTTTTTTTCTTCCTTCACGCTCGCTCGCTCCCTTTTCTCACGGATCCACTTTGTTCAGGCAATATCTCCTGTGTCAATACCTCGCTAGACTGCAGCCCCTCTCCCCTCAGCCATTGTCTGATCCTTATTCAGCACTAAAACCCGCACTAACAAGTGAGACCACGTCTATGTTTCTCCCCCGAGCCCCACGGTATTTCTGAGAAATAACGTGCCAAGTTGAATTAAAGTGAGAGAATAAGAAAAAGGAAAAAAAAAAAAAAAAAAAAACTTTTGCAAGGCAGAAACTTGGCTGCGGCATTCCCGAGGGAATTCATCGCGCAATGAATTTCTCAAACGAGAATATGAAGACATTGATGTCGAGCACTTTGCATATGATAAGCTCTTTTTCCATAAAGAGAAATGATTAGTTTTGGAATGGTAAGGAGATGTTGCTGTGGAAAAAAGAGTTCCAGCCTCTCAGATATTAGGGACATTTAGAATTCATTAAAAACATTGTCATAGTTAGGAGGTAAGTTATGCCCAAATTATGTTTTAAACGCAGGTTTTCAGATAAAAATGCGTTAAAGCTAAACCTTTCTTTGCACCGAGAGGACAAATGAATCCCATTTTTCTTGTGTTTGGACGGTAGTGAGACGCATGTTGCCAAATGTTGGTGCAGAAATGCATCACGGCACAGATAGCGTCAGTGAATCCAGTTTGGTTTGTGTTTTTGGGGAGAACCAGAGGCTTCTGGGACGGGAACCGCTCTCCGCTGTGGTAAACAGTGAGTGATGATTATCGTCGCTAACGGAGACGATATCCAGCTGTATTGTCTTAGCGCTGCCACTTGTTTACAAGAAGCTCTCTCCAGTGGACGGCCTGCGCTTTATTCAGTTGTCTTTTGAGTGCAAATCACTCGTTTTGTTTGTGTCTTTTCCATTCTCTTGTTGTGTTTCTCGCTCCGGCCCGCGTTGTGAAGGAAACACATCCAGTGTGTTTGCGGCCTGCAGCTGGGTTTCATTACCCGGATTCTGCCACACCCTTTCATTTCAAATAAACACACGGAGGACGTACATGTGTACCAGAGCAGGGAGCGTTTGTTTTAAACTGCGGCTGCTGCCAGGTGGGCGGAGTTTCATTGACTGTCAGTCCAAGTACTCTCCCTGATTTGTTCAATTTGATGCTACTTTAAACTGCTATATTATACTATTTCACTACATTTCATAGAGAAATAGTCTCCTTTGTACTCCACTACGTTTATCTCTAAGCTGTTTTTAATTATGCATATAAAAGACATATTGAGCTCGTAAAATATCACATAACTGTATATTAAATCTGCACTAATCAATATTTCTTTATGGCTTTATGTGAAAAGGGTAGTTTTTAGCAGCGCTGCAGTTCCCCCTCATCTCTATAGAGCAGTCGAGTGTTTTTCAGTGGTATACTGTTTGTGGAGACCAAAACGGAGCTAAAATACGAGTGCATATGGAAGTTAAGTTAAACAGATGACAGAAGCACAACTCAAAATAAATGCTTAAGTTGCTCTGTGTCTGCAGGACATAGAGAGGTAACCGTTTGCTAACATGTTTACGATAACGACTTCATAATGTGTTAATGTGTTTCTCGCATTTTAAGCCTGTTATGCTGAAAAACAGCTGCAAAGAAAATCGATGAATGCAGCTGTGAACTACCCTGTTTAGGTCAAATAAAAAAGTTTAGTCGCGAGTAAAGTTCGGTCTCTGATGGATGTTCGCCACTTGGACGTCAACATAGGACATCGCTTTGCAGAGTGGTTGTGCTGCAGGGAAAATGTCACTGTACAAGTAAACAAGCCGTCCAAATGTAAATGAAGAAACTTGTCATTTCTCTTAAGCATTTTCTCATCAGCACAACAGTATTTGATCAATACACCATGATGATAAAAACTCCATCTGTTTTCTGATCTCATGCTGCAGTGGGTTGGTTAAGGTTGGGTCAATCTCCAATAGTGCTTTTTTTCAAAGCCAAGTGAGGATTAAAACATAATAAGGAACCTGAATCAAGAGAATAATTTGAATTAAGCACATTTACACAGTAATTAGTGACACTTTGCCAGCTCAACAGCAGCTCTCACAGTACAGATGAAGAAAAACCTTTGGCCACAGACTACATCTGTCATCGCTGCCGTCGCAAAAGGCAGAATTAACTTCCTCTAAAACCCAGATTTCCTCCGCAAATGACACTGAATCATATATATTTGAGCCGTGCCTCCTGGCTACGGCGCGTCCTGAAATGTCTTTAATAAGGATGAGGATGTTAAGGGGGCTGGTATAGCTCCAGTTTTAAATTAGAAATAACCCGGCAGAACGCTTGACTTACAGGAAAGGTTAGGTTTAAACACAACACATTAATCTCTGCTTCTCGTTTGCACATTTATGGATCTGAGTAAGTGTGTGTGTGTGTGTGAGTTTCTGTGTGTGTGTGTGTGTGTTTTCCGGACAGAAAAACCTGCTGCCATTAACCAAAATATGAAAAAGCAATTACAGAAATGAGTGTGTGCAGGGAAAAGTGTCCACTCATATCCTGACTAATGTATGAAAAAGCACACTTTTGAATCAGTGTTTCTGTGGCAGCTTAATCTAAATATGATAAGGCAAAGATGAAAATCAATAATTATTTGGACCATAATATACTCCGAGGATGGCGCTCTGTCATATACATCAGCACTCCCAGCAGCAGCAGGAATGTGTGCACAGGCTTCACAATTTCCACCTGATTACAACGATGGAGCCTCGTGTATGTTTTCACCGGCTGCATGTCTTTATTCAGCCTTTTTTTGTGGCAGAAATTGCAGCTTTTACCGACGACGGGCAATTTGAAAGTGCCGTTTGTTGAATAGTCACAGGTGCCGTGTTGTTTGAATCAAGCAGGCTAGCTGCAAATAGCTGAAGTGGAGTGTGTGTGTGTGTGTGTGTGTGTGCAGGAAGAGCGTGCACAACAGTCTATTCAGAATGGAATGCTGTTTTTATGTGGCCATTAGCAGATTGCAGTTTTAGTTGCTCTAATATTTTACAGAGGCAGCAGTCGTCTCACTGGCTGAGGTTGAAGGCAAAGAACTACAACATGGCGTGCAGCTTAAAGGGACAAAAAGGTTTTATGAGCTAAGTTTGGATGACTTCTCACTTTAGAAACGTCGCCTCTGAAATAGTTTGTTTTTTGTGTGTTTACTCTCGTTGCTCCTGCCACTGATGTTGAACAAGACCAATGAGATTATCTCTATTATCTTTAATTTACAGAGTGTTTGTGTGTGTGTTGGCGTCTTGAAGTGCGTAGTTGTCATAAAAGCTTCTACCTATGTTACTCTGCTTTTCCCTCCAAAAGAAAAGTGGAGGCTTATTCCCCAAAGGGATGTGTGTGTTTGTGTCATATCATTTTCAATATCCTCATCTCTAAGATCATGCACAACAGAATCAAGCAAACATTGGAAGGGGACATGTGTGTGTGTGTGTGTGTGTGTGTGTGTGTGTGTGTGTGTTTGGGGGGGTTGAAACATCTTTGTTCCCTCTCCTCTTTAGAAAGCTTTAGCCGGCCCGTCTCCACTGAAGCATACAGGATGTGCCTGATGTTTCCTTGGCAAAGGAAAAGGTAAAAATAGAGAAGATTCATCTGGTTTGAGTTCTGCGGCACCACATTACTTTAGGAGTGCTTTTTTTGTTTTTTGTGTGTGTTCAGCGGTCCTGGGCCCTTTTGTGTGATTGAAGCTCAAACGGACCAGGAAATGCAAATAATCCCGGTTGTTGAAGACGTCCAGTGACGTGATTGTTGGGCCGGTTGGAGGAGGCCGGCCGGCTCGCCACATTAAAGGCAGAGTCTGAGCGAGAGATGAGAGGAGACTGGGATAAGTTAAGAGAGATGAGAGGACTTCAAAGCCTGCTAGGTTGGCCTGCCATATTGGGAGTGACGAGATGTGTCTTTTATTAATAGCGTTCACCAGAGGTTCTTGTTTCTGCTCCCAACGTGTCCCATTGTTCTCCAGTCACCACAATGTGGGGACAGAACAAACGGAGTCTGAGGGGTAAAACACACCTGGATTACATGTGAAGGTTTTACTGTTGTTATCTGAGTTTCGACCCTTTACCACTTTGTTAAAAGCTCTTTACATTTACCTTAGTTTTCCTTATTGGCTCATAGTTGTTCACAGGATTTCTTTATCCGTACTTGAACTCCTTTTATTTAATTAAAGTCTTCACATTTCTTATTTCCAGCTATTTATTAAAATGTATAGTGACACACTTCTTTGTATTTCCTAAAGAAGCCCCATTCTGACTTTGTGCACAATGTATTGTTTATTTATGAGATCTTGCTTGTCACCTTGACCTCCTTTTAATGCTCACAAAATGACCCCAAATATGTATTAAGCTCTATAACAGAATTAAAAAGGGAAACAATAAAACAAAGATCAAATTGATACATAACCCAAAAAGAGAAACTGGATTCCAAAAGGTGAATATTTAGAAGTTTGACTTAAACATTAAACTATATAACATAAATAAATAGTTCTTAACCTGCTGGTCTGGAACCTCAAAGGGGTCCAAGATAAATCTAAGGGCCATAAGATCACTACTGGGATAGGAAAGAAGAAAAGACAGTTTGCTATAAGAATTTGTGTTATTGTATTTTTGATAATTCACGGTGAGCTGGCATCCCAATGTTAAGCTTGGTGTACCGACAGATATCTGAAAAACACTAAAATGTCCCGATTTTCAACATTTAACACCAAATTATCTCATATTTCTCACAATTAAAACAATTTTAATAATAATATTTAAAGGCTTCAGGGCTTACCTGTCCAAATCAGAGTATCTAACCACATATAAAAACACAAAAAAGCACCTCTTGTCTGAATTAAACAAAGACATTTGTACAGTTTTGTTTTTTAATATAAACAGCTGGCAGAGAAGGCGTCACAGTCGGTCATTAAACCGTCAGCCTGCGCTTCTGTGTGCTTTAGTTTTTAAAGGTATCTGACAATCTATGTTGTACCAATGCAATCATTGTGTTTTGTGTTTAACAGTCGTTGCTCTGACGTTGTGTTTATCCCTGAAATGTGATCAGCATGTTCTGATAAACTTGTTGTTGTGTCTCTGCATCAATGTCACCAAGACATGTGTCGTACTTTTTATTTTAGAAATTCTTCTCCAATCTTATCAGCCCCAAATAATTAATAAAATAAAGGTTTAAACTGTTGAGATCCACAGATAGAAACATTTGGAAGTTTTGCCTCCCAAAACTCCTCAGTAATCATAATAATTCAGCAGCAGTGGTCTCCATTCATATCCACTGCTGTAGTGCAGAAGTGCATCAGACATTATTTCAGAGATGGCTGATTTGCATATTCTGCCCATCATCCCTTCTCCTCATTAAACATCCGGTATCTCGCCGCCTTTTTTCGTCTGTTTTTAGAAAAAGCAAAGGAAAAAATCTGGCTTCAGCCGCTTTAATTCTCCTCAGCGGACTTGTAATTGGTGTTTACGTGATTGGCTTTTACTCCGTTTGCTGCGTTCCCCATAAATCCTTGTCAATCTAAAGTCAGTCTAGCATGTTATCAAGCAAACAGAAACAAATGACGGAACAAAACACCACAGTAAACATTCCATAATTGACTGTTTAGGAGCGCGATCATCAGTTGGGGTTTGATTTGAGGATGTAATCTGCTTTTTGCCGACGCCAGGCCATCCAACCAAAATGGACCCGAGAGTTAATGCCGCTCTAACCTCTGAGCCATTTACGCTCGTCGAATGTACTTGTGGTGATTAAGTTTGAAAGAGCCATGTTTTATCGTCGGCCAACACAAGAGTTGACAATCTTAAGACCTTCAACGAGAAATAATTAGGATCTATTTGAATGCTGAGTGTGGAGCGCGGCGCTAAGACAAGAGCTAAGCTTGTTAACGAATGTGGTGGCAATTAAATGGCTCCCCCCCCCTACTGTTTATGTTTTTTATCACCTGAAAATTGATTATAATTCTCAGCATTGCTTGACCATAAAGTTTCAAAATCTCTTTTCAGCGTAATTGAAAAATGCTGCGACTGAGCATTGTTTTTGTGAGCTTTTTAAATTGTTTCCCCCACAAAAGAACAAAAGTATTTTTAGCTCCCGCAGATCCCACATGAAACCTGAGCTGGAGACGTGGTTGAAATTAGTCTGTGCTGCTTGTGTGAATGTTTTCCCCCCTTTTTCCCTCTTCCTTGTTAATTTCTCCACATAGTTTAACATTAAAAATCAGGTCAACCTTTAAGATTTATGAGCAGAAAAAAAAAGAATTAATGGTATGCTATTTTTATTCAGTCAGTCGTCTGTTAATTTGGTATGACCTTAGTCAAAGGCGGTGCAATAACAAACTCTACTTACTTCTTCTTAAGACCAAACCCCTGGTCTCCCATGTTGCTTTGCTGAGGATGTGAGAGGAGAAAGGCCTGTTTCTTTCACTCTTATCTGCAAAACTCAACACACAGGATTGTTTTTTAGAACATCAGTGGAGCTAAGAAACTCATACTCTTTCATCTATTTCACAGTGTATTGTTTCAATTAGAGATTATTTTATTAGTCAGAGTTTTTGAAACCATAAAAACATCTTCTCGAGCGGCGTTTCGACACGTTTAGAAAATAAAACCTGACAGCCAAATGAGGCCGCTCATCATGCGACGGCGGCCATAAAGGTCGCCGCGTCGTCTCTGAGCGTCTTTGTCCGAGAGCCAAAGCAGAGGTGCGTCACCTCCTTTATTTCCCACCTTTTTCCTCGCTGATGAGTTCCCAGTGTGACTCTCCTCGTGACAGCGTCCAAACTTTGCTGCCTCAGAGGCCGGAGCGCTCTCAGCCCCCCATTGAAGCATCCCTGCAGGGGTTTTCTTCTCAGAGAGGCTAGAGGGGAGGGGGTGAAGGTGAAAGTTTGCCACAGAGCGACAGATCTCCAACAGCGGAGGCCTTTGTTGCCAGGTTGCTCACACTTGGCAACGTGGAGTCAGGTGGCCTCTGACCTGACCTCTACTCCGAGGGAACCGGTGGGCAGAGAAATAAAGAAAGTGAAAGGAACGGGCAAACTTGGTTGGAAGAAAGGAATTGGATTGGAGGAAGGGGAGATTGAGGGGGGACGGCGTGAAACAAAGTGTTCAGAAATAGGTCAACCAGTATCTCATTTTTCTTGCTAAGCTTGTAATCACCCTTGACAGGCACACTGTGGAACAGGCTATTCAGTTGGAATTCAGCGCTCATCGTTGAATTACGGACCCTAACCATCCGTCTCATGATGTACGGGAACATTTTAGAAGTTCTTTGTTCTTCCTTCGTTTTGCTGACAAGGACGAGTCGCCTGTGTTGGTTTTGATTGGCTCCTGGTTGAGCCAACATGATGTTTTTTAGTATCTCCACAGAAGAGAACAGAGATAGTGTTGATGTGTTGCTCAAGGGCACCTTTAGGGGGAACAAAAGGAGTATTCATTCACTTCACCAGACCTGTCCAGACAAGAAAGACATATTTTCTAAAAGATGCAGATAGTTTTGCTTTTATTTCTTACATATTGAGACTTCCGTCCCTGAGATTGAGTATTTTCTTGGTAGAAAGTAGTTCCTTTTGAAAACTGCTCACATCAAGCTCTATGGATTATCCAGAGTAACCATGACACAATGCTATTGAATTTATAATTGTCATTTTTCAATGCTGTGACTGCAGAGACGTGTATTACAAAACCTGTGAATATAAAAACCCAAACGGTCTTGATGCCCCTAAAGGTGGATGAGAAAAATGTTAATGTGTAATTTGGTCCGACTGACCCTTAAACCTTTTTTTATGCATATTTTCACCAGGAAATCAATACCCTCTTTATGAATCCCTCTCAAAACCAGATCAGAAATGCAAGCAGCCTGGAAATAATTGTGTCCCGCTGATGAATGTTCATCAGGAAGCCTTTTCTTCCACCTCGCCACTGATTTAAATGTGATCTTGTTAAGCCACCAAGGGACTGAATCTCGCCCATGGGTGGCCAAAGGATACTCTGTCGCTAATGAGGTGTGCACGGGCCCCGTGGGTAATGGCAGTGTCACGCCAAAGCTTTTTGACACCTCGGGGCACCCGTACAGTATGGCCCAGGCCTCGGCTGTCGGCTGGCATTCATTTGACGCTGAAACAATGAAACACGTCGACCATAAAACTGGGTTTTCATTGGTAGTTTTGATCCCTTCCACTCTAAATACCCATTTTAATATGCACTTTACCCATTATGTCAGTCTCTTTGAGAATGTGCCCATTGTTGAGTGAGTCTGTTAATTATGACAGCTCAAAGTGCCGCTGTATTCTACTGACTCTTCCTCATAAGAAGCATGATTATTCATCACCGCGATAAGAATTAATATGCAGCAAGGCGTGCTCCGAGAAATATTGTTGTTTTTTTTCCTCTTCCACCAAATTTGAATGCTCCAAATTACACATTCAATCCATCTTTGTTTGTGTATTTAACCCTGTTAAACATGGCAGCACTTTGTGACTTTTAAAGACCCGTGGCTTATTGGACTTGGAGCTGGCATCGCTAAGTGACAATTTGGATAGTGTTTGCTATCAAATAAACACTTAATGTATCTGGGGATGTAAACAAATGTTCGTTCTCCTCCACGCATCTGCTGGAAATAAAGCCGCGCTTCAGAAAAGCGTTGCAGCTCAAAATGACACCGTTTGTGATGAAGTATTCCCGCTCGCTGTATTTTTTCGATGATTAGAACAACACGCTATAGTCATGTTCTGATGATATAATGGATCGGCCTCAGCTGAAGGTCAGAAAGAGAGCAGCACAATGAAGGAAGCTCCGTAAGCCCTGCAAACTATAATGTGAAGGGATCAAAAACCCCTGCTGTTTGTATCCAGAGCATTTAATCAAACTGGCATTAGTTCAGCACTGTAGCTTAAACTTTGCTTACCTCCCAATCCGGGCCGGGAACTTCATATTGTTGACAGGAGCTCCGAATTCAGCCGTGGACTCAGCAACTAAACGGATAAGATGGGCTTAAACGGCTTTTTATAACCTGGCTATTCACCCCGAGACACTGTCAGTGCAAAGGACACACTGACTGCTACACCTGTCTGACACACGGGGAAGCGTCCAGTCAGGACAAAGGACACCTGTCAGGTTCATTAGCCTGCAGATTAGACTGTCGCTTGGTGTTTAATTTTCAATATTTTTGTGTGACCAATGAAAGCGTTTGGTCTTTTCACCTATCTGCCTGTGTCGGGTTATGAAAAGGCTCAAAAAGTGTTTTTATCTTTCATATATGTCAAGTGTCTTAAAGTGGTAAAGCTACAAGCAGCCAAAAGCTATAAATTCAGAATTCAAATATAATATTCCTTCAAAATATTTCATCAGATTCAATACATGATTTCATCACAATTCCATTTAAAGACAATAAATGATCATACTTTATTTTCTCTCAAACTTTAAACACAACACTACAGGTTCGAGTCTGCTGACTTCCCAGCATGTCGTCGTCAGTCTTTACTCTTTGCTCCATCACCATCCATCGTTTGTTCTTGTATATTACGTGGCAGAAATGCCTTCGAACAAATCACGACCATCAAATAAAGCAGAAGCGGCGTCTGACTGGAAACCAATTTGAGCTCAATGCAGCAATAAGACAAACCTTCCATCCGATCCGAGCTCTCACATGATATCCCTGCAGCCAGTTAAGAGGCTGCACATAGTGGTGTGTGTGTGCGTGTTTGTCAGCGTTTGTGTGTATGTGTGAGCAGTTACATATCCGCGATAATATAACTAAGAATCATGATGCAAGCTTTTCGCCCAGAGTGTTTTTGAGCTCATTTTCAAATGGTAATTTGCCTTATCCGAAGCAAACTCACTGAGTGTAAGTAAGTGATTATTTGCATGGCTGACAATCATTCGGCACGCCTGCGGTCTTTTTCCAAACTGCTCCAGTTTGTCCAGTCTTTGAAAAAAGAAAAAACTACTCAGGGAGGGCCAGTTCTCTTTGAAATATCCTTTCATTTACCTTATCATTAGACACAAATGTGGCATAGTTAACAATGCCTGAAAAAAGAAAAAACACAGCCGGCACTTCTTCATAAGGCTGATGAAGGCTTTGCAGCCAAAAAACTCTTCTTTGTGACTGCTGAACACAGACGCAGTTAATCATTTTCAACAGCTACTTTTCTAGTTTTTGGCATTCTTTTTGCTTAAACTTTCTGAGGTTTTGGTTAGAGCCCCTCAGGCTTTGGGTTTTTTATCAAAGCCCCAAGTTTCTGAGCTCCTGTTTAATTGGTTATTATCTCATTAGAGGCATCATGTTGGTCGGTAAAGTGCAGCAACGACAGGACGCACCGGCAGCAGAACAATGCAGTGATTTAGTATCTGCACTCCCCCTCAATCACACTCAAATGTCAGCCACAGACTCATCGATGCCCCTAACCCTGAGCACACCCCTGAGACACACACAAACACACTCTTACACACAGCTCACATGACTACACACCAGCCCGACGCAGGGCTCGCACAAAACCAAGCATGATGATACAGCTGAAGATGGATTTTCCAGAACTCCCTCTGTCTATTTCGGTCAAAATCAAACCCGCAGGAGTCAAAGTTATTGTTACTACAAAACCTGAATCGTCTCATTTTTTCCTTTTTCAACTCGGCCCCGTTCAGGCAGCCCATCACAATTATAATGACCAGAAATGTGGAATGATTTTTAATGGTTAAAGGGGAGTTTTGTAAAATGATGCTCACTTCTGTGGCTAGAAGATCCTGATTGTTACTGCTGTGCATGCTAGTGTTGGTTTATACTCATATCCTTGATGCTTGCACTTCTGAAGGAACGCTTTATTTCCTTGTGTGACATAACGGCACCTTTTAAGTTTTGGTAAACTAAAGAGTTTCCTTCTCAACCTTTTTGCTTCAAGGTTACAAGTAAACATTATATTTAGCTCAAAAGCAGATGCCTTGTCACTCAGTCATGTGGACCTTAAAACACAAATGTTTCTCAAAATCCATCAAATTTAACTTTTGGACATATGTGTCTCAAATGCTTATTAGAAGATATTAGAGTACAACTATTGTACTGTTTACCAATTGTTGAGATTCTACCTTTCATTGCATGTACTTCTAGAGGAACCAATAACTTATTTAAGTGACAAAAGGCACTTTAATGCTTCTGCAGGACTACTCTTTAAACAGATATTGACTGGTAGGTTACAGTTCTTTGTAGATGACACTGCGGTTTTGTGCTTTAAAATGTTTTAAAGGAAAAGAATCGGAGTAAGCAACTTTTTATTTGAGTGAGGGCTAACTTTAAGTGTACTTTTATTTGGAAAACATTAGTGACATCTGTAGAAATGGTCCTGTGTTTTTATTTAAATGCGTATATACTTTTTACTTTTATTATACAAATGTATTGTATAAGAAACACTAGGGGCAAGAAACAAGAACAATAAAGGGGACGCAAAGAAAACCACCATGACCAATTCAGGACGGAGGCCACCAGCCTGCATTCAATACATGTCAATAACAATCTGCTATAGATTTCCCCTCGCACACAGAAATCTGAGAGGGGGAAACAAAAGTCAGAGGAGTCCTTCATTCGCCGTGCTCATCCATCAATCAGTATTTAGGACATTGGCAAGTGGTAATTTAATAACCAGTGACCTGGGCTGGCAGGAAGCCGGCCTGACAGACAATACAAACTCATTTATCATGGGGGGGGCGGCGGTGCTGTGCTGCTGTGGATCCTCTCTCTCTCTGATCCTGTGATTGTCGCTGCAGGAGTCACCCTCAGCCAAACACTGAGGGGGTTAGCACACACGAAGCTCAGCTCAGAGATAATGCGTTTAAGTACTGGATATATGGACGCTGGGAGGAAAGCTTTCTCTGGTTCCACTTTTTACCACTGGAAGTCAATGTGAGATTTGAACCCTTGGTTTTCACCTTTAATTTCTCTTCCAGAGGCTTTAAAGGGTAGTGGAAACACTTTTTTTTTTTCCCCCCATAGTGTGACTCAACATGACAACCTTTCATTACTGCGATACAATATGATGCTTATGTAAAGTGAAATGTTTTAACCAAAGACTCCATGATTTTTATAGCTGCACTATTACGTCAGATGGAAATATTCTACATGTCTTCCCACAAGCATAAATCAGACATGTTTAGTATCCGTGGAAACGAATATAATATATACATTAGTTATATGTCCATCTGAACAAGTAATGTATTTATTGCAATCTTTTTTGCAATAATGTGTTGTTCAAACGATTACCTGTGAACCTCATAGTCCTAACTCTGTTTTTTTAATCTGCATACGTCATGTCTTGCTGCCCCATTGCATTCTGGTCTAAGTCTTGCTCCAACATATTTCAAGCTGCATGATTGTGAAGTATATCTTATATTTTTAAAACATGCAACAAACTGAATATTTAGTCCTTTTTAAACATTTTGACACCAATAAACAAACCCAAACTTTATCTTTACTGCAGTTTAAAAAGGTAGATTTTTCTCTGACCATTGTTTAAAAACTTTTGAGAATCTTTATTTTAATGTTTGATACTTCCCCCACATGTTGCAACCTTTCCTTGCGTGCAAAAAACATGTTTCTCTCCAGAGGACATAGTGAATGAGAGGAGGTTATTTCTGTGGGTATGACTGTGTTTATTTTACGTCTTTACTGACGAGCCGGGGTCGCTCAGGATGCTCGCTTCGCCCTCGTTTGGCTTAAACACTCAGTTTTGTGGAGCCGATCCGTGTTTGCCCACATACAGTAACATCATATACCTCTGTGAGCTTCTGATCGCGCTGCTGCCAAATTGCAATCAGTGGGCAGGCGTCCACATGAGCTGCCATTAGGCCACGGTGCGGCGAGTCAGCGCGCCTGCCGATGACTCACCCGGTGCGTTTGACTCCTGAGGAGGCAGTAAAAGCTGTAATGTGGATTTTAATGTGCTCTAATGATCTTTTGCATGTCTTGGGTGCTTTTCTTTCCGGCCCAGCACCGTTGCACTCGCGTTAGAGTCGCGGTGTCCTCTGCCGGCGGCATCACCTGTAAAAGTGACCACGCTAATGAGGAAGGCGATGGTGTTGATGATGTGACAAAGTGACAGGCTGATGCATAATAACGCCCCGGCTAACCTGGTAACCTCGTTTATCAACCCGAGAGGGGTTAGTTATGTCAGCGGTAATGCATGATCATATAGAGGCCGATTATATGGAGACATCATGCAGTACTTTAAGTGGCTGTGGTTTTATTGGTCCACATCTGTACCGGTTCATGACCAAGGCCGATTTATCCTCACACATTCGAGATTTAAATGTCTAGCCATTTTTCCATTCTCATATTTCTATGCACATTTTGAAGTATTGCATTAGAAAAGTTGTATGAAAACGGCAAAATTCGTAAAAATTTTGAGCGAAAAGGTTATTAGGTTCACTTGAGATGGTTTGCAGTTGTTGTTGTTGAATACATTTTGATGGAGCTAACATTTGACTTGCATGACTGATTGGGCTGTTTTTCTAGTCATCGTCTTCTAAGGAGATATATTTTTATAGTCTTCGTCTCTTGACAACGTGAAACATGACCAATACCTGCTGACAGGAAAGAACAATTTATACTTGAAACCAGTTAAAACAAATTCTTGAAGACCTCTCTTGTAGATGGCTAGATGGCAAGATGGCCAAGGAGTTTTTTGTATGCAGTTTACAACCTTTCCTTCTTCTTCTACTCTGTTTACTGGCCGATAACAGCCATGCATAAAGTGTAATCTATAGGGCCAACTTCTGACCAAACATTTCTTTTTTTACGACATTTCAAAAGTTTGCTTCAAATCTGCTTGACAAATGAATGGAAACGCAGCTAATGAGACTTTTAACTGATAGAATAAAGGAAAAAGTAGAAGAGTGAGTGACCTAATCACAGCTACGATGGATTAAAAAGGCACAATGTAATGCTCTTGAAATGTATATCTGCAGATATCATTGGAGCCAAGAGGATAAATCCATATGACCTTGGTAATCTGCTGACTTTTCCTCTTGAGAAACCATGAGGTTGACATTCAACTGTTGGATGGATTGACATGAAATTTGGTTCAGTCAAACTCACCTATCCAGTAAAATAGCTTGACATCTTAAATTATTGATTCTTGTCCTTGTATAAAACTGAAACTGTCTGTGAGCAATTTATTAAGATTTAGACGTTCAGTTCTCTGTATCTCAGCCGTATCCTTTAACCGCTGTGAATAAAGTCAGTCAGCTCTGGCTGCCTTTCTCACAGTCCGCCAGTCCAGATCAATGGGATTCTGATTAGTGCAGGCCAAAGGGACACTCATGATTATTACCAATAAAGGGAATTGGATCAATGATTTTTTTCTTTTTTTCTTTTTGGTCAGGGGACTTCAAAACTTGCAGCTTGATCAAATTTAAGATCAAGTCATCAGTGGAATTGCTGTTGATTTATAAATAAGATAATTGGTCCCCCCCCCTTAAACCACCACTGTGCTCCGTGTTTCTGCTCTCGCTGGCAGTCGGACACTTTTATTGCTTAGTCAAACCTCCTCCTTCCATTTTTAAATTGCCTATTGAGTGGATATCTCTGTGGACTTGCCAGCCTACCATTAGCATCACCTTCATGCAGCTGCTTTTGCTCTGGTGAGGAAATGTTAAGGTATCTGGTCAGCGTAGCAAACATCTCCATGTGATTTAACTGTCAAATGATACTAATCATAGTTTCATTACCCCAAGACACAAATCTATTAATCTCAACATGTATAAACAAATGCTTTGTTTTTGAATTTCAGAAAATATCATTTATAACAAAAGAATAAAAATAAGCAGCTAGATTTTTGTGACACCTCAAATTTAAGTCACATCGGTGATGCAGTCAGGTGCTTTCCCACTGGAAGGAAAAAACAGCTTCACTGCTTTCTAATTTGAAAAAGTGTTGTCATTTTTACAATTCATTTTCAAAGGCAGACAATACCTTTCAACACTAGTCACTCGAGAGAACTATTCTGCTGTCTGTGATTTGTTCCACAGCCTTTTTTTTTTTTTTTCTCACCACGGCTCTTTGCAGGTGATAATTTAGTTCCAGAGTTACGTGTTTGATGACGGTGTTGAATGAAACATCACCTCAATAGCTTTTTTTTTTTTTTTTTTTTTCAGCTCAAAGAATATTATCTCACCTCTATGTGGCATCTGCAAAGAAATAAATGACAAAATTAAAGGGACATAAAAGATGAATTTATAATATGCACATCTGCATCCATTTACAAAACTATATTAAATTGTTTCCTTTTTTAAATAAGTCATCCACAATATTTTGTGCAACTTTAGAAGATGGGTGTATTTTTTTGTAAAGATATTGCCCTTTCAGTATGTAGTAAGAAAAAGTAAATCCCCGTACAAGATCCATAAATAGATGACTATTATTAAGACTTATTATTAAGAGTTTAGATTTCACAAAACAAAAAGTAGAACCAGTAAATGTTACTCTGTAAAATACAGTATTTAACCTCCTGTCCTGTCAGGAGGTTAAATTCCAGTCACACACAATATAAAATATTTACTAAATGGAAGTTCTCACAGAGCTGAACCCAGATTGGCCGTCACCATCAGCTCCTCTAATTTAAATGAGGCAACCCTGCTGAGTGGAGCCTTTCCAGTTCAGCTGCTGCAAACTGGCCCGATTGGACGGATTTCAGTCATTCCCTCAGTTATGGGAGCCAGTCAGGACCAAGTCCAGCTGTGATGCATATCTTGGATTTTGTCCGAACACTGCCTGGAAAGAAGGCAAACATTAAATTGTCCCCCTCAAACACAATCAGACTTAACAAGGCTTCTATTAAACATCTGCTATCGTGTGTGAAGGGTCGGTAAGGTGAAGTCTATGATTTTATGGCCCTGCTATGCATTTTTCCACAGTTTTTGGATGGTTTCTGTAACTTTTTTCTATTTATTTAATTAGCTTTATTTTACTACAGAACAAAATCAATTTGCTTTGGAACCGTTATCCACCACTGTGTCGGGTATTGTTTCTTCTGAAAATGTAATATTAGCAACTTAGAAAGTTCACATTTTAGTGTAATTTAGCCTCTCTATCTTATAACTTTCAATAGGTTCATTCTAACAAAATGAAAGATTAAATATAAGGAATCAATATACTGTTTTATACTATATAATATAAAGGAAGCCCAGGATACAGCCCTGGTTAAACATTTTTGAATGCACCACCAAACAGTATGGACTGAAATGAACAGGAAAACATGGCTTTTTGGAAATTAAGTAAAGTTAACATGACGCAGGATGTTGTAACTTTTGCTAAACAGCATCCATTTTGGCAGAACTGACGGCACAATGGCACCTTTTTATTTCTTTCATTTCCCAACATTTGTTTGAGTAACTTGCTTTAAAGACATCGTCATTATCTGATTGATCTGATTGAGAGTTGAATGAGACTTTAAATGCACCCCTTGACATGTTTATCTGTGTAGTACGAGCAGGACAGAGTAGTAAAGTCGTCACATTTGCCACCATAAGCTCGTGGATCTGTGAGTGTATTAAACCTGGTAGCGTTGTTCTCTCAGTTCAGGCTCTCACAGCTGCCTCTCGTCAGCCATGTGAGGCAGAATAAATGGCCACCGGTGGAGCTACCTGCTCCACACTCTGTGGTGTCAGTATCACCCTCCTCCTCCTCCGCTCAGGGACTCGCTTCACCTCGCTAACAGCTGAGACCCCCTCCTGGTGTTTATGTGTGTAAGTCACCTGGAAACCTCGTGTAGTGGAGGTATCAGCGGGGCGCAGGTTGCTCCCTGAGCCCCGGGGAGTGGGAGAGTTACGGGGGGAGGAGGTGGGAGGAGGTGCACATCCTCACGGCTCAGATGGGATTACAGGTTGCTAACACTTGATGACACAAGCTGTTTCCAACATGTCGCCCACCTTGTGTGCTGAACACACACGCCCACCTAAGCTGCCGTGCACGCTCACCGAAACCCACAAACTCGCTCAAAAAATGGAAGGTGTGTGTGTGCGTGTGCGTGTGTGTGTGTGTGTGTGTGTGTGTGTGTGTGTGTGTGTGTGTGTGTGTGTGTGTGTGTGTGTGTGTGTGTGTGTGTGTGTGTGTGTGTGTGTGTGTGTGTGTGCATCCTGGCTCCACTTCTTACATGCATGGACACACACAGTGAGTACAAACCTGTACATACGATTGTGTTTGTGCTGGATGGGGAAGAAAACAAGCACGCATGAGTGAACTAGTACAACCATACCGTCACACACACACACACACACACACACACACACACACACACACACACACACACACACACACACACACACACACACACACACACACTACACAATCGTGTGCTCAAAATTGTTGTCGAGTTTACACGCATGAATGTAAGAAGGCATGCATGCGTGCACAAATACACCTCTGGTTACACACACACACACACACACACACACACACACACACACACACACACACACACACACACACACACACACACACACACACACACACACACACACACACACACACACACACACACAGCACAGCTCACCTCACTAATGGAATCAGTGTGTGATGCTCCACTAATACCCACCACTGTATCTTTGTTCATGGCAGTATCAGAGATTTTAATTGACCCGTTTTATGATGACTGGGCTTCAGATGATGTACGTTACTGTGGGGAGGTTTGATATCCTGTAAAAAAGACTCATTTTAACCATCGCACAAAGCTGAAGCAGTAGTTTTAGTGTCCTTTCTTGAGCTGAATCTGGTTTTAGAGGCACTTTTTTATCCTGATAAACACATTATATTTTGTATTTCCAGTAAAAAAGAAGAGACTTATTTGCAAAGACGTAGCTTTTGCTAAAATTGCGATGTACGTAAATCTGGCATCTCATGTTGCCAGACTCATGTTAAGTGAAACACCAGAATCAACCCAAGACTAGTCCCATTTCTTTGTCGGATTTTTGGCTAAACCTGAAAACATCTGGCAGAACACAGCCAGGAAAGAGCCAGAACACAGCTGTGTGCACCAACAACATTTTCGCTCATTATTTAGACACTTAGGTTCCAACTTACACCTGACAAGGCCTTTTTTTTTTCTACAATACTAAATTAAATGTAACCGTATAACATGCCCACAGAATATACTGCTATCTGATTGGCTGGCAGGTGTCTTTTAAACCGTACAAAGCTCTTCAAACAGAGGTTCATATATTAGCACATGCAGGATATATGAGGAGATATGGCCTCAGTAGTTTTAATATCTCGTAACATTTAATTAAGATACATTTAGGATTATTTTACTGTATTTATAAAACTATCGGAGTGCATAAATTCAGAAGCAACAAAGTTTAATGACCTGCGCTCACCTCGATGTGGCCGACACTGCAGGCCTCACTGGAAGGGTAAATTAATTTTCTCCTCTCTGTCCCTACGCCCAAAGTTATTTAATATCCACTCTGATTCAGATTCATTATTACCTGCTCACCCCACGCTCCTCCACGGCCCCTCCAGATACCACTTTGAAAAGACCACCGTATCTCCGAGGCCTAATTAGAATTGAAAGTCTGCTCGTTGAGAATTGTCAACTCTCACCTAAAGCCTGGAAAACTTTGCTTTGAATATCAAACATCCACCCGTTCCACTCGGTATATAACTTTGCACTGACCTTAGGTGGATGTGAACAGCAGCTTCTGTGTGTGTTTGTGTGAGTAAATGATTAAGAATGTGGATTAAGAATCGCAGCTTCGAGTTACACCGTCTCCTCTTCTCTTCTGGCCTTTTTTTAAATGATACCGGAGAGGGTATTCTCCCAACTCAGCATGTGGCCGGTAAACATCACAATCCATCAGTCTTGGATGTTTTTTTTTTTGGGGGGGTGAGAGGTGGGGGGTGGCAGGGGAGAAAGACGGTTTGTTTTCACACTTAAGGAAGACATGAAATAGAGTGTCCTTAACTTAATCACCACCTTGTTTTACTACATTTGCATACATTTACATATTAATTGGACCAGCGATTAAAATTGGTTTTGTAATTTTAATTAAGTGTCCACAAAGGTATATGATTAGCACTGTTTAAAATACAGCCTGACATAACTAGACGCAAAAAAAGCCTCTTTGCTGCAGATTTTTTTCTCCCCTCGTCCTCCCCCCCTACCATTACCTCTCTCCCCCCCTTCTCCTTTTAGCGAGGAGGGGATTACTTACAGGGAATGCCTGTTTCATGATAGCCATTTTTAAATCTGCAGTAGATTAGGCTGCCATGGAGACAGAGGGGGCGGAGCCTCCGAATCACTGAGGATATTTAAAGATTCATACATTGTAATCTTGTGTTTTAGGGGCAGTAGTCGGAGAAGAGCCCCTCTCTAAGTGACTGGTGAATTAGTCTGTGTTCACACTGCGACAGAAATGTGTTCTCAGTTACACCAGTAACAATAATCCTCCAACATGTGGAAGGTGGTGATGGCCCTCGGGGGGCCCACAGCTGGAAAGGGCCAACACCGATCCCCAAGGGGCCAGTTCTGCAGGAAAGTCGGGATGATAGCTTTATTTTCTCTGCTCTGAATTCCCGACTACGCCTCAGTGGTGGTGTAGTGTTAGCGTGCAGCCTCCTGTCACTCACTGTGGTGTGTTAAAGGTCTGATATTCAGCACGACAGTACAGTAGGAATCAATATCTCAATAATGATAGGGTTATTTTTATACGTATAGATCACAATATGCCAAATGCATGCTGAAACAGATGTTTATTACAGACATTAATGGTAATTGTGCAGCTGTTTATTGTAGTTGTAACCCTTAAATGTCTTTACATGTCTTTAAAAAAAGGCTAAGAAGTGGCTAAATGAGACTAGGAAATCTAGTTCGCCTTCACAACCTCTTTGCAATACTTGTTCTCATGTGACTGTGCTGTAGTTTGTTTAGAGACTAATTCACATAACTTAATTTAATTCATAATGAAATGTAAAAATCCCCTTTTTGTGAAGTAAACCAGAGATGCCAACTTCCTTGTTGGCCTTAAAACATGTTTTCCCTGCAGAACTCTATTAGCATGGAGGCTACGTACCTTTTATCTTAAGTGTGAAACACTGGAGCCAACAATGTCCTGTGGATGATTGTGGTGATACTGTACTTCTGCATGATTCCTCCTCCTCTATACGCATACAAACCTTCAGCTGGGAAGAATTTGAGAAGTTTTCTCTCCCACACTCTTAATGAGCACAGCTTTTATGCCAAATGGCCTGACATGTAACAGAGGGAGAGTCGCGCACCATTTTTCTGATGCAATTACACCAGAGTCGGGGGTATCATACTGGGGACTTTTTCAGAAACGTAATATTACCTCATTTTGTCTTTGGTGTGGTCTGGAAGGTTCTTGAGAGACATTTGGAAGCATTTTACTCATAAAATACTTAACCATTTAAGTGATAGGATACTGTTTCCTGGGTTCTGTCCCTGCTGCCAACCACAAAAGATTGAAAGCTGAGGGGAACAAGTACAGTAGGTTGGTACATTTTCCCCTGTCATCCATTATGAGATTCACCAATGCTTTGAAATGAAAGCAAACTGGATCTCCGTATTGCCAAAGATCACGTTCCCCTCTGCATGTTTCAGGATTGCTTTCTTCAATCCAACTCTGAGCTTTGAACAGACAAAAGGAGGCCTCTTCTTCCCTGGGTGCAATATGTCCATAATAATGCCTGGCATGGAGCAAGTCCTCTCATTACCAGCGCTCATACCCACCTCTGTGATGACGAGCCTTTCTGTCATCCAGTCCAATCCTCAAAGCTGTCTTTGGGGAGCCCTCAGAGTTATGGCATTAGTTGTGCTTTTTTTTCCCCAAATCCTCCCTCCTCCTCCCTCCTCTCCTCTCCGACTTAAATTGCCGCTTCTTGAGTTACTAAGCTGCCCTAATAGGTACAACCTGCGCCGACTCCCTGTCCTCAGATGGGACGTACCTCTCCCGATTGCTGTTCTGCGGGCAGAGGATAAAGAGCTATCCCACGATGCACCCTGTCACACGCGATGGCGGGCTTGCTCGGTGATTTCGCCTGGCTCCTGAACACCGTCCTCAGCGCCAGAGATTTAAATGTGTTTCCTATTTCTTGCTTCGCTGTTGACATCAGAATGTTTCCAACCTCAGTGTGTGCATGTACCCCCCTAGAACTTCCAAAACACACATACACATGCACACACACACACACACATACACATGCACAGGACACTTACATAATTACACACAAGTACGTGCATGCAGAACACACAGGCATCTGCAAACACGCTCTTAGTCCCAGTCAAATAAAGCCACATGCATGCAGAAACACATGCAGACGGCGTGATCATGATATTTTATTGAAACAGAAACGTACCACGTTGCCAGCAGACACTGTGGAGGCCACCGCATCCCACAGGTCCTGGAGCTGCTTTATAGGACCCCTATCAGCACGCCAACACTCTGTGTGGATGCCGACATGTCATAACGGATAAGCAGCTATTGATTGCCAGGTGATTGGTTTGGTTTGGCATTTAAAATGCAAAGAACACAGATTCTTTAGATGGGGATATGTGAGCACAAATAATCAGCTGAACTAAGTTAAACAGTGAACAGGAAGTAAGACGACATTGTACCCTCTATCTTCTTTTTGGGGAATGTACTTGTACTTCAGGTGTGTTGACTGACGAAAGAAGGAAAGTAAAAGCTTTGCCTTTTTGCTTTTCCTGCCAAACTAAGTAAACTGCTTTTCCTTCCATAACCAGCGTTAGGATATGACGCTTCGGATTGGATCGCAGATCGAATCAGCACAAAAAAAAGGGAGCAAATATTACTTTCAGAAATCCCTGATCAAGTTTTTTTGCCGCTGATACTAATTGGTAATCATTGATGATCCATATTTGGTAGATACAGATCCCTTTGTTTTGATTATAGCAGCTGGTCTACAAGACTCCAGACTACCGCTCCAAAAATCATTTCAACCACTGTGTTATTATTACGTCTTTGTTATAGTTAACTTTTGTTTATCTTTAAGCGATGCTGCTAACGTTAGTAGACAACTCCTCCTGCTGATTGAAACATTGATTTATTGTTTATATGCAACATTATCATAGATCTGCATAAATAAAATTCCCCTGAGCGCATATTTTGCTTTTGAGATCAATTGTCAGTACAACTTTATTTTCGTTAAACTGTGATCCGTGACACCACTAGACCCCAGAGTTACCTGCACCCCTTTAGGACTCTTGTAGTGAATAATACATTTAACCCTTAAACGACAGAGAGAGCTCATAATTTGGTGTGCGTATAAAACAAAGACGTCAGAGTGCAGCACAAAACAGAAGCTTGTAACGCTGAAACAGGATGCCACCTTGACTCTCCCTCAGGCCCGTGTTGTGAGGGTGATGCTGAGTGTTCTGTACAAATCACCGGCGTATGCTGCACGCTGTCGGGCCACATAGGTGGCACGGGTGATGAATGTGGCGTTCCTCCGACGCCTGAGCATTATCATAAATAAAATGGAGTACAAACACCAGCCTTTGCGCCCTAATGGAATTTGTCAACATGAAAGAAGTGTTATTGAGCTTCGCCGCTCCCTCTCTTCTCTTTGCTGATGCCTTGCCAAATACTTATCCCCTCTCTGGTGAGCGTTTAGCGTTAACTCGCGGCAGCTCCTGGGAATTGCATGGGCGTAATGAAATTACCTCGGCACAAACAAATAGGGTCAAACTCTCAAGGAGACGAGCATTAGGGCCGCGTTTTGCTAATTACGTGGTGCGTTCTCGCACTGGATAGCCGGGATCTGCAGGACGCCACCGTGTCCAATCCTGAGTAAACACGCCACCCGGAGAAGGGTCGAGGAAATTAAACTAAGCAAAATGGGATTACAGTAAACAACACCTAATATTTTGTTGATTTGCAGATGATAATTAAGCAAATTTCACGCTGATTTGCCGATGGAGCGATGAGACATGAGCAGCATGAGCACAAAGCTAGAAGTCTAAATGCTCTTTTGTAACGGGCAGAATGTCAGCTTGTCTTTGTACCTGTGCAGAGACGAGACGACATGCACCAACATATGAGTCAATACCCCCCCCCCCCACCCATCCAGCAGCAGAGCTACCCTTCATCATAATGCCATTTCTTTACCATAACAATGCTATCAGATCTGTTTTCTGCGATTCGTCCCACCTGTGTTATCGCTGCCAGCAGAGCAAGATATGCCATTACCTACATGACCGTGATGGAGCGTTTTGTAATTATTGAGCATGCCTCTGTGGTAATTACTTGAGTTTACTGAATTATAAAAGCTGGAAGGAGGGGAGAGAGGAGCCACGGCCCTGAGCGGAGACAGAAATATTCTTCCGGAGGCTGAAGAGCTGAGAGACTTTGCTTGGCAGCGGTATTATCACATACACTCATCTGCCAGAGAATGTTGACAGAAAATATGCCCCATCAGCAGAAATAACCACTCTTTTTTTCTCTCTTTCGTCGCCACCGTGCGCCCTGACAGTCTGACGAAAGACAAAGCTCCCCAGCGAGCGATGTCAATAAATCAGAAAACCACCTATTCTCCCTCGTTGGAGCTGCCGTCACAGCGATGTTGCATGTTTTTACGTTTCTCTGTCTTTTGTTGGCCACCTACTCCGCTGCTGTTGACAACAACTACCCGGTTGGTAATCTCCCCCTCTCACTGTTCCTCCCTTGCGCCTGAAATGGGCAAATCAAGGCTGGATTACGCCTGCTAACATGCTCATAAATTTGGGATTTATTCAGAGGTAAATTGAGATTGAAGGAGGAAGCTGCTGCTGCTGCCGCCTGGTAATCCCTCCACAGTGAAGAGGCCTGTAAGCTCGCTGTTGTCTGTGTGTGTGGTAAACATCCAAATGGAGGACGGAGGTGATCATACCAAAAACAAAGAGAAACAAAACAAGGCTGAGAAATACGTCGGAGACTGAAGTAATAGCCAGAATAATTGAAAAGTTACTAATCAGCATGTGCACTTCTCACGTTTCCTATAGCTGCTTTCATTTTACAGTTTTTTCATCACGGTCAGCCCTTAACGTTTTCTACAATGTTGTAAACACACTATTATCTAAATATCATGGTGTGATGTTGCTTTAAAATGTTGCTTCATTAGGAACAAGTGCATTCCACTTCCAACATTTTCCTTCTTGCAAATAACATTAATAGAAAAAAAGTTCAAAACACCAGTTGAGGTATATTTTCTAGTTTAATGTTTTTTTGTTATCATGCATTAAGCTGCTGGCGTTAAGATGTTCAAATGAAGGTTGTTTCCATCTATTGTGCCATGAAAAACATGGAGGTCAGAGTTGAGGATGAGTGCCTTGCACAAGGACACTCCAGCAGGTTGAGGAGGAGGTTGAACCCTCCTTTCCCTCCTGTATTATCTCCTCTTGAGCCCGGCTCAGAGGCGGAGTTCATCCTCCAGATTTTGGGGTCGTCCTCGCGGCCCTCGGCCCCTCGTTTGGCGCTCCAGCCTGCGGGATCAGAGTGGGTGAGCGCTGCTTCCTGTTAGAAAAAAAACATCCCAGAGATTCAAACTGGCAGCCGTCCAACCGACCGACCGACTGGGCAGCTTGTCTGGCCTCCAGCCCGCTGCAGCTTGTTCACCGCTGCTAACAGGTATCGACGGAGCTGATGGGGCAAATCATCATCTGAGAGATTTTTTTTGTTGTTGTGTTGCTTCGTTTCGCTCCCCTGGCGCTCTGAAATTCCTGTTCTGGCGGCCTCCGATTCCAGAGACTCCACCACCTGGAGGCATTTCCAAATGTCTCGCAGAAGACGAAATAACCTCCACCTAACAAAATAAAACCCCCAACCCTCTTCCCCCAACAACAGCCTCGACACAGAGAGAAGAAAGGAACACGGACTAACTGGCAGTGAAGGCAATTTGTCGCTGGAGCTCGCTCCCCCTTCTCTCCTGCACCATCCAGATTTCCCATAAGGAATGTGCTTTGGTGTAATTCATCACCGGGCCCATACGGCAAACCGCTCGTTCTGGCGGTGAAATATGAGTCAGTGCGGGGAGGCATTTTCACACGGTAGCTGCGCTGAATGGGGTATTATTTTGGCAAGCTCCCACAAGATCCTCCAACACCTTTTTTCTTCTGTTGCAACACGCTGTTTATCAAACGTCTCTAGACGCGGGAGGCGCACAATAAACATCAAACCGCCGAATTACAAGCTTTGATTTCCGGCATATTACGGCGTCCCATAAATAAAGGTAGAGGGAGAAAAGCACTGCACTCCATCATGTTATAATAACATGCCTGCTTATGAAGATGGAGGATGACAACAGCATACCTGCCTGCGAGCGTGAAGCTGAATGATAGTTTTCACGCTCCGGGTAGGGACATGAGGTTGTGCAACATGAACGCCACTCTGCTAATTAGCTGCCTTATGTGGGAAAGCTGCACTTCAGTTTAAACTGTCAAACACGCAAAAAGTGTGTTAACTTCAGCGGCATTTAGCAGACGTGCAGGTCCATAGCTGCAATAGAATGGGACTCAACTCATAGAGTTTCAGCTCGTAAGGACGTAATAAAGAGGTCAGAGGTCATAGAGCCCTGACTGTACGTGTGGTAAACATTTCAGTGACTTGAGGGTGAATGTGTACGATGAAAGTATATTATTTAAAAAGCTGCAGCTCATGACATTTTAAATATGTCAGTTTTGGATTAGAAATGTTCAGAGGCTGCAACAGGAAGTGATGCATTTTGTGTCTCTGGTTTGTCTAATTCTCATATGTTTGTCTGGTATAACATGAAAACATTTTAGCTTTGACCATATATGTTGTAACGTGTTGCAGATTTGGGAAAGAATGATGTTGATGGAAACAAAGAGCATGAGCCTCCTAGAGCAATTCTGTCAGACACATATTTCTGTCAGACTTAGAGAAGAAGTACGATCAAAAGGCGACACCATGGCCTGTATCTGCAAGTTTTCCTATATAAATTCCATGCATTTTATTGAACTACCTCGATACGCTATAGATACACTTAATTTGTGGCTAAAGTTGCCAAAGCCAAGAATGAGGAAACACTTGTAAATGTTCAAAACTTCAGGTGCAGGTTATCATGACCAATAATCATTGAAATAAATAGAACTAAATTATTGGATTAACCAGCAAATGTAACCATCATAAATGGAGACAAATACAGAAAAATAAACTACAGTTGTTCCACCAAAAGCATAATAATCGTCTTTGACTGTAGACCTGAGGCTGCTTCATGAGAGCAGGTACCACTTCCTCTTCCACGCCGGCCCTGTTGACTCCCTCACATGGAATTAAAAGCGAACACCTTCCTGTGATGACTCCAGCCTCCGTCAGCAGCCTCTCCTCCGCTGAGCCATTTTTCTCTTACCACTGCGAAGTTTAGGAGGGGTGAGGGAGGAGGGAGGAGGTGGGGGTGGGGGGGCATTTAATGCACAGTAAACAACTAAAGCACTTCAAGCCTTTAAATCCCGACAGGAGAGAGAGAGAGAGATGTGATGAGGGAGGGGGGGCGGCGGTGGCGGCGTTGGAGCCAAGGGAGAGTCTCTTTCCCAGTGGGAGATGACAAATGCCATATGTCCTGAGCACAGCGCTTGTGTTAATCCTTGGCGGGTCCCGGCAGGCCCACATCCGACTCTGCGACCTCTGCTACTCCCCCCCCATCCTCTCAACCTCTCCCTCTGCTTCCACACAGTCACAGAGGAGCACGATATTCTCTTTTCTGTAGAGAAAAGGTGAGAGGAGACGGCGTTAGGACAGATTATAATCTGGTGGTGTCATGGCTGCAGGCCTGCAGGAAATGACCAACAAAAATGTGTTTATTCTATTTTATTTTTGCAAAATTGATTGCCTGAGATAATCCGTCCATCACGCAAACATCTCATCTTCTTTGATTGTTTGTCAAGCTGGTGTTTTTGCATCATGGGATCATGGATTTGCAGGCAGAGTCTTGTTATGAAAATTCAAAGATTGTTTTTCATTTCAACTTTTATTTTTGGCGACCAAAACATCCGTCCTGACCTTCTTCCAAACGAATCTAAAAGCAGTAACTTCCTGGAAGATTGTACATCTATGGAAAGTTATCCGTAGTGTTGAGTATACGCAGTTTGTACTCACTTGGCTGTAACATTAAAATCCATTTGTATAGTACTAAGCAAGGAATCCAAACTACTACCTTAAGATCTTTTTCCTCTGTGTGTAGTTCACTGTCATCACCTTCTCAGGACTTCTGGATACTCGATTTCAAACAGTTGCCTCCGTCAGCCTCCATCATCTGAAACCACCTGAAGGGGCTTTAAACATTTAGCTCTCTTATTTCACATGAACTCAAAACGATCAGAGCCCTCGTTTAGAATAAACTTGAGTGGATTGATGACTCCAGTGTGTCTGTCTGTTGTTAAGACTCTGACTGCTGCAGTCATTCGTCTCCGCTCAGAGCCTAAACAAAGGTCTGCCTTGGCCTCCGCTGAACCCTGAACAGCACCCGAACAGAAACCTGGAGGCCGTTCAGCTGTAATGATGTGGTTAAGGAGTGAACTTTCCTCACGTAGGAGCTGAATCAGCTCCTCACTGTACCAGTCAGTAATACTGTTTAACCGCTGCGCTGTGGCTTGAATTAGGAACTTGATTTAACTGCTTTTCATTAGTGAATCTGCTCATTCCTGTAATAAACTAGCAGAGTAAGCTCTGAATTCACGGTTCAATTTCGCTAATATAATCGTTTTTTTTACTTGTGTGCGTGTATTTTCATGCAGGTGAATCTGAAACGGTGCACAATTATAGGTTAAAAGGGGTGAAAGGTTCATGCATTACTTGCTTATTTCACTATTCAATCATTTCACCTTCTTCTTTATGGACGGCGAATTATATAAATGCAAAATGAGGTGAAAAATTGGTAATTAATCGGCTGTGGGTGACTCGGGCGAGGCATTAAGCAGGCCTGCCAGGTTTGTCTGGCTAACATTAAGGGGCTAATTTTCAAAATCTAGCGTGCAGTCAATTTCCCAGGATGCCTCGGGGGGGTAAAAGGTAGGGAATGACAGGAGGGGCTAATTTTGCCCGCCTTATTTACCCCTATGTATCATCCGCCGGCTCTCATCTGACAGGACTGACGGTGGGATTGAAATTAGACCGACGGTGGCTGGCGTTGAGAATTTATGACGCCGCCCTGGTATTTGTTTGTTCGATGTGTGTGTGTGTGTGTGTGTGTGTGTGTGTGTGTGTGTCTAGTGAATACATCAGAGAAGAAGAAGAGGAGGCGCAGGGAAAACCTGGGGAAATACATCTTTTTAATAACAGTCAGTGAGGTTAATGCAGCTTACCTTGGAGTGCCGACAGCAGCAGCAGCAGCAGAAGGAGGAGGAGGAGGTGAGGAAAGGGGGAGTTATTTGACAGGGGGAGACGGACGGCGTGCAGAGAGCTGTTTAAAGCGGAGTTTACCTACACAGGAGTCAGGCCTCGGTGTCTGATCGCTATTTGTTGTACAGAAGAGGGGAGAAAAAAAGCAGTAGGGGGGAGGAAGCAGAGGGTGAGGAAAAAAAAAATCCAACTCTTAATACTATTGTGTGCCTATAACCATCTGTCACAGCTAGCCTGGAGATGAGACTGAGATTAGGAGGAATAAACGTCGGGCCGTAGAGCATCGGTAAAGCCTTCAGGGCAACAACAACAAAAACATAAAAAAAAGAGAAGAAGAAGAAGAAGAGGATGAAGGTGGAGGGGGCGTAAGAAGAGAAACGAGCCGAAAAATCAAACTCACGGGGGACATTCTAATTCTGAGGCAGTCATGGATTACAGATTGTAACCTGCGACGACAACAGGGGGGAAAAATGACGGGCAATATTACAGCGAGACTTGGAGGGGTCTCCATGATGATGATGATGATGATGATGATGATGATGTCGGCGGTGGCGGCAGTGGTGATGATGATGATGATGATAGTGGCAGTGATGATGGCGGTAATGACGGCACTCGTGCGGTTACTTCAAACAGAAATGAAAAGGCAGTGGTAGGGAGGAAGGGAGGGAGGAGGGAGGGAGGTGTGGGGGGTTGAAAGGAAATAGTGTCTTCTTCTTCTTCTTCATCGTCTCCCCCCTCCCTCCCTCTTTCTCCCTGAATGCCGAGGGCTTAAGGAAAGGCATTTGGTGGCTCCTGAGGCATCCGCGGATCTCCCCTCCTTAAATTTACCGTGAAGGTTCTTAGACTCCCTATTCAGGCAGGATATTCCCGTTTATTGCTTTTAGAGAAGACAAACCTCACAAAAGCACAGTGTCATTGCTTCTGGAGAGCACAGCCCCGCAAGAAAACGATGCCACAGGAAAAACCTGGAATTATTATGTACAATGTGACACAGAAAGCAGCTTCTTAAGGTGCTTTACATTCTGAGAGTTTAGGAGCATGACGTGCAGAAGGAGGCAGAATATAATGTTCTTTAACCAAGACGGCTTTTTGCTTTTCTTGTTAATTAATTTGCACCTAGTTCTACTAAAGAGCAAAATAAAAGAAACACCTCACCACTTTGGTGGAGCTCATTGTGTTGGGAGTGTTTGTAGTTTTTATTCAACTCGATGGGCAATTTTGAGGAAGAATATTACGACACTCCTTCAGTGTGTCTGTGTCTTCAAAATCATTTCATTGGAATTTCTTTATTGCTTTGACATATTTGAACATGTAAGTCTTAAAAAAAACAACTGTAATTTTAACCAAATGAAGCAGGAGTACCATATGTTATATATATATATATATATATATATATATATATATATATATATATATATATATATCCTGCTGACATCTAATCTCTGCTGGAGAAACGTTTGGGCGGATGAAGCTGAAATGACTGTCTGGTTGAGTGATCTTAAAGAGTTGAGTTCATTTGGTAATTAATATGAATAAAGAAATGTAATGATCTGGAAGAAGAATAAGGTCTCGTATTTGGAAAAAAACATATTGAAAACATGATCATCAGTTTGGTCTTCAAACTGCAAATATCAATTATTTTAGAAATCCAGTATTACCGATTATTCCATCGACTAGTCGGACAAAAAAATGTGCATTATTAAAGAGAAATGGCAGAAATACAAAAGAGATTTTTAGACAAATCAATATTTGTATTGCTTAAATTATGTATACTAATATTATTTGTCAAAACTAAACCCTTTTTATTTGTATAAGAATCTGCTTAAAGCTAGTGTCAGGAAAATATAGCAGGTCGTAAGTCCCTCTCTAATATTTATTCTATATGATGGTGAAAACATCTCCTTTAAACAACTGGATTTATTGCATTTGAACACATCATGATTTGTATGATTATCTTCACCCAATACTAAATTTAGTGAAGAAAAGTCTGTTTTTTTGCAAAGCATTTTCAGCTGGTGAGGTCAGTGGGCTAGTAGGAATAGTTTCAGCCCTCGTTGAAGCACATGACCAGTTGGATTGAGGTCATGTGACTGACCAATGAGTGTCTGAATGTGTAGAATCACTGTTACTGGTCTCCCAGTTTGGATGTGAACATCCTCAACCCCGTTGGAGCGTTTATGTCTTTGCTCTTAGCTTCATTTGTTCTGACATTTGTTATTTAATGTGTTGATAAGTTAGTTTGGTAGATCAGGATGATGCATGAAGAGATTTGAGGATTTGTTTTTTTGGACTTTTAACAAATTGGGAAGTTTGTCGCAGCCTTTTAACACACATAAAGAAAAGAGCAGTCTGTATAAAGCCAACCATCAGCATCAAAGGATGATGTGTCCAGTCCTGTGGTTATGGGTGAGTCAGACCTGTCCCCCCCTCAGCCCAGGGAAACAGAGCACATTCATCAACATCACATCAATCTTACAACACAAAGGCCGGCTTTCAGCTCTGTTTTCTGATGTTTGGTGGTGAAACAGCATCCTGTAAATATTCACAACATCTCTGTTCACTTTGAACCGGCTCTGAATTGACTTTATGGATTTCACTGGACAATTAAAGCAGGGAGACGTGACTGATGATGGAGGTTTTTGGTAGCTGCTGTGTCTCAGCATGGTGGACAGCTGAACTGAGTGTTGGGTCACGCAGGGCTCGTCTCCTTCTACCCATAATTCCTTGTGTTTTGAGGTTGTTTTCAGTTGTTTCTTTCTCTTGGAGGAGGGCTGACACTTGTATTTTGAGGCATTTTTTGTCTCTAACGCCGGTGTGTACATCAGTGTGCAAGTGTCTGCAAGTGTGCATGAATGTGTGTGTGTGTGTGTATGTGTGTGTGGGTTGAGCTGCCCTTCCCACTGCCCTTGTCATACTGGTCCCAGTGCTGCAGGGCTCGTTGCTGGTTGGACAGCTCGGGTCAAGGTCTCCCCTCTCCTGATCTGACCGACGGGCTGTCACGTCAACTGCCCGACCGCTGGCCGAGTCTGCAGGCTCGTCCTCACACACACACACACACACACACACCACACACATACATACACACACACACACACACACACACCAACCCACATACATACAGTTGCGCACACACACACACACTTTCTGCCCAATGACAAGCAAACACACACTCAGATAAGCAATCACTTGCATGTGAAGCACAGAGAAATTAACTGACAGTGCAATGCATCTATGCAGAACACACACACACACACACACACACACACACACACACACACACACACACACACACACACACACACACACACACACACACAGAGGCCCCCGCCCTCCCATAGATTGACAGTGAGGTTTATTGCTGCTAATACTCCCAGCTGTAAAGGCAGAGCAGCAGCATCCTAATGGGAAATGGACTCATTTCCTAACACGATGAGTACAAGGGTGCGGCACACGCCCATATTTGGTCAACGGGGGCGGTTAATCCGTCTGACCTCCTCCCTATTGGTCCGAGATGGGAGCGACCGTTCTCTGGTGTTTCCATTTCTTCTCCTTCTCCACAGAAAGTCAAGTGTTTTAAGTTTGTTTGGAATGAATGGAAGACCAAAGTATGAGAGTGCCACCTAGAGAAGGGACGATAACAGGAAGTCCTAAGAAAGATGATGTGAGAGTGTTGGATTTTGATTGACAGATGATCTCTTGGAAGTGTGGTGCAGAAACTTCTACAACAATTAGATGTTGGCATCAAAGATTGACACAGAAGAATTAAAAAAAACAAATATTTCAGGACATTAATTCCATTTTTTCTCCGTTAGTAACAAAAAATGTACTCAAAACTCTTATTTTCTAAGAATTTAAGAAGCCTATTGTACTTAGTTTACAGTAAAACACAATAAAACAATATTATTTCCTATTCATACAACAGTTTTATGCTCAACACTGAAGCTCTCTCTTAGCACAGTGCTGCATTGGCATCGCTGCTGCTGACATGTTTCTGCATCTCAACGAATCTGCTGCTATTTTGGACTTTTTCTTCATTAAAGGCATTAGTGTTTCATGAGGCTCTGCAGCGTCCTCGTGCTAATTAGGTGTCTATATTTCTATATCTCGTTATTGGATTTATTTTATATTGTGCTTAATAGTAAATAGTGTTTGAATTTTAAAACACACCTCTTGGGTGCAACATAAAGGGGAATTTTTAATCACATTTTCTGTAAATGAAAGGACCCGGTCTGCTTTTTTTTCCTCAATTTTTCCGAATGTGTCTTAATGAGTTTGCAGTTTCTTAAGCAGATACACACTCTGATTATATATTTTATATATTTTGTGCATACACACTGTCTCTCCCCCCCCTCTCTCTGGTCGCAGCAGGAGACAGTCCAAAATGAGAGATGGGTGAGGCAGGGGGGGAGGTAGGTGATCATCGTAGTCATCATCACAAGGGGTAAGAAGAGGGATGTTAGCGGGAAGAAGGGGGGTAACATAGTTGATGATAGTGGCCGCCAGTTGCCTCGGCAACCTTTTTTTTTTTATTTTATGTATTTTTTCATTATTTATTCCTGGGGCCCCGGTGATGAGGCGTGTTAATGTGGCGCCGCCTGCGCCGCCTCTACCTGCTGATGGGCGAGGGACTCGTCTCCCTGCGTTTCAGCCTGGCTTGACAATTAAGACCTGGGCGACTGTAGCCAGGGGTTAATACCGCTCATTAAAAGAACTAGGTCATTAGCGAAGAATCAAGGCTCTTAAGGCGGCAGGGGATGTGGGGTGGAGGGGGGGAGTTGATGGAGAGGAGGAGGAGGAGGAGGAGGAGGGGTGGCAGCGGCGTAGTAAACTCTGCATCTCGGTGAACACGCAGCCCCTTACATTAATTAACCTCCCTTTTTCCTTGTTGGGGAGTGTGTGTGTGTGTGTGTGTGTGTGTGTGTGTGTGTGTGTGTGTGTGTGTGTGTGTGTGTGTGTGTGTGTGTGTGTGTGTGTGTGTGTACAGGAAGGGGATCCTCTGTTATCATATATGCACATGGCTGTACACCAATTAATTGCAGAGGGGGAAAAAAAGGGAAAGAAAGCTAGTTTACAGTCCTCCCTGTGGTCGCCCTGTGTTCCTGTGTGAGCCCAAGTTACATTATTTCAGAGAGATGAAGGAAGGGAGGGGTTTAGGGTGGGGAGGGTGGGGGGGTGTCTAATGTCTGTATGATGAGTAAAAAGGGTATTAAAATTAAGGAGGGAATCATGGCAGAAATCAGCCTTTGCTTTACCACAGGGGAAAGGAGCAAATAAAAGCCACGGAAATGAAAATAAATAAGCTGTGCTAATACCTCACCTTAAGGAGCCGGAGCCGCACCCGGCTGAACCGCCGCTGCTCGCCGCTAATTTATTTGCGGACTTTATTATTAAGCTGTTACACAGGCTGTTTGACCTTCAGTAAAGGAGAGCCGCTGGTTATTTTGAAACAAATACACTCCTGTCAAGCTAAGTGATCCGACCAAAAGCATCCAGTTGTGTCTGTTTGCGACGTGATTCCATCGGAGGAGACGGACAGACACGGTGGCAGTAACTCACCGGTGTCGCGTGGCAAACGGAGCAGTAGGTGGTGAAATGTTAAATGGGGTTTAATTGAACATCATTTTTAACGAGCCCATTCAGGGAAGGTGATTACACAGGTGTGACTTATAAAATTATTATAATAACTTCAGATTTAAATGACCAAAGAATGGAACGCAAACTGAAAAATAGCAGCGAGAAAAAAGCATTTTATACATTTGTTCACCCTGGCTTCACTGGAGTGACCCAAGAAACATGCAGTTCACCTCCCTCTTACAAAGGAGACCAATGCACAGGTCTTAAACTGAGGCCTGGACCTGGTCTGGACCTGGTCTGGACCTGGTCCATGTCCATGTCTTGAGTATCATGTAAAGACAAAGAAAAAAGTCCTGATTCTTGACCTTCCAGCTCTCTCTGCAGAGTTTACAGTCTGTGACGTTCCATCCACCATTTCACCCACATTATGCGATTTCATCTCTTTGACTTTTCTCCACACACACGCCTGATAAATGAGCACGACTAATTGTTTATTAATGGATGTTAATTGAAAGCAAACATTCAAGCATGCAGACCCATAACTGTAGTTCACCTTTGCATTAGCTGTGTGTTTCAACACTTCACTGTAGCATCTGAAGCTTCAATTACATGACAGTTTTATATTTAAATCATGCAGAAGATATATTGTTGCAGCAGCTAGAAAGATGGACCTGTGGGCAGGAAGAGGTTAACTCCATATCTTCCTTCCTGCGGGGGGGAAATGTCAAACATTATCTGGATTTTGGATAAAAAGACAACAAAAGCCAGGAGGCGTGCTGTGCGTCTTTCAACATGAGACAGAGGTCTGCAGACACAGCGGCCTCTCCTACATTCTGTGGAGGGGTTTCACTTTGAGCTTTAATTTGGGGAGAAGAAGGTGTCGTCATGTTCAAAAGGTGGGCGACGGCTCGGTTTGGAACTAAACTCGTAATACCCAGAGGCTTTGAAAGGTAGCTCTTTCTTCATTTCCTACAATAAAGTGTTGGAGTGTGAAAACAGAAGAATTGAAGTGATGGTGAATTAGCCTTAATATCAGGCCTGTACGGCGGTGTTTTTATCTGCTAATTTCTCAAGCGTCATAATGAGACGGTACAGAGCGATGGAGCGATTTGAATTTAAATGATATAATACTTGAGATCGCCCTAATTCACCCATACATATTTAATCTGACATATTATCTCGCCCCTGCGTCGTCCTGATATGAGATGACAGCTCGGGCCGCTGCGCTGCAGTTTGGAGAGCGCGTCGTTAAGAAAAGAGAGGTGGTGGAGAATTCGCTCTCTGCAATCAGAGCCACTTTAGACGCCAAGTGGGTCTGTCCAGATCTGTTATACTGTACGACATGCTGATACAGTAGAGCAGAAAGGTAGAGAAACAATTCACTCCCTCCTACATTTCCCAGAACTCTGCATTGTGGTGGATTGTTCCTCATGAAATGAACCCTTTGCTCTTCAGATCTTGTCCCTTATTTTGGTCCACAATCCCTGTCTGTGTTTTGTCAGTGACAGTGAACATATAGCATATATCATTTACATAATTTCCATCACACCACACAGAGAGCCCTCATGCTTTGTCTCATCAGTCTGCATCAGAGACCTAATGGGGATCAAACCCAGAGAGCAGTGGTGACCTGTGTGGAGGCTTTAGCACAGCGGCTACAGACGCAGCTGCTTATTAGTAATGCGAACAATTTACTTGTTTAATCAATTCATATTTTACCATTGCATTTTCCGATATGCAAACTGGGAGGTTATCCATTTTCCATCAATAAATACAAATTTCTTGCTTCATTTCCACCCAAATGTTCCACCAGTGGCGTTGTGTGTACATTACTGGCCCTCACCTTTCTGTCTCTTTATAGTTAAACCAGTTTAAAAACCGGTACCTTGCTGTGGCACCGCTTTAATCATCCACTGAGCTGGCAGGTGCCAAAAACAAATCTCAACCTCGGATGTCATATCTGCCGCGTAGGCCGTAAGCAGCCGCCTGTGTTTTCGTGCCAGGGGATAATTGCAGCTATAGGAGGGTAAGAAATAAGAGATCTGCTCAATTAACCAATATAGCACAGCTGAGGACAGCACCTGTGCAGAGTGAGAGTCCCTGTTTTCTTTGCAGATAACATGGCCGATTACCTCCCCTACCTGCTGCAGTGCAGGAGAAACCGTGTGTGACCACATTGTGTTTAATTGCTCTCTGGGTGTTGATACACACTCGCGTTTGAAGTGTTTCATTTTCGCCCGCCTGCCGTAATGATGAGCAGATCGCTGGCTGCCACGTTTTAACAGTTGGATAAAGTCCAACTAAATATATAGGAGGTAAGCTGTAAGCAGATCTGGTGTCAGTTTTAAAAATACACCAGGTTTAATATATCCACATAACTGACGATCCTTTATCACAAATCTCATTGTATGAATATTTTGGGAAAGCACCAATAGGCGCACTTTTAGTATCGTTGCAATATTGAGGTATTTGATTTTTCTCTATATCTCCCAGTGCTAGTTGTAGTAACTTTTCAAAGCTTGCTTGTTATATTACAGGTTGGATTTTTGGTAGTTCTCAAGCTTGTATTTTTTTAAGGATATATCCATAATCGGAAAGATTGGAGTTACATGAGCACAAATTCAACACAGTCAAAATCCTGGAACATAAAACCTATGTGCTTTCAATTATTAATATATATATATCTTGATTATTTATCTTAAATATATGTTTTTAGTGTTGAATACAGTGACAGGAAATATATGCAGGTATAAAGAGAGAGGATGTCATGCAACGGAGGCTGAATCCAAAACAGGGACGCTGTAATTCTGCAGTATTCCAGCAGGAAGTCCACTTTTCAAGATATTTTTAAGAGAAAAAACAATCATTATATATTATTAAATGTAACTTTTTCTAATAAAGGAGCCAAGAGCATAAGTAAACTTGTAAAAATAAAAGAAAAACATGTTTTGGGGTTTAGTTTTAAAGCAGAATCAACATTGGACTCAAATAGCAAGAAATGAAGGTAAATGACTAACAGTATTACTGCAGATGTTCACCATTATTAAAATGTATCCTGTATCACATACTAAGTTGTCCCTGACTCCATCACATGCCTGTTAATGACCTGTATACCAATAATAAACCTCTACCTATCACATAGCATCATTAGAGGCTCTAAAGTCCACTTTCTTCTTGTGCAGCTTCACTGTGGAGCCAATAATTAGCTTTCCTGTCACTCCACCCCCTATAGACGCTCTACATTACATGAGATCAGATCAAATGGTAAAACACAGTCGTCTTCCTGTCGCAGAAGTAAAGTAAGCGCTGTGCACCGGTGCTCCTGGTTCCCCAGCACAAACAAACCCGACAATTTCTGCTGGCAACATTGCCTCAAAAGGAGAAAAAAGTTGGTTAGCAGATGTCAGTTGTTGTGTTTATCTCGGCGGTTTTCCTTCGCTCATGCATGGATCTTCTATCAAAGAGGGCTTATCCGAATAAAGTGCTTAAAAGCTTTTCAGACGCCTGGTGATCTGAACAATTTTTGGCTTGATCTGCAGACTAAACAAACCATAATGATGCAAGCTTGTGTAAAGATGTACACAGCAGTCGAACAACAAATGCCCGCGCTTGATGTTTTTATTAATGTTTTCTCTTCTTTTCATCAGCTTTTGTTCACATCTTCACTGTTTTGGATGCGAACGCAGGGGTAACTTTGTGTGTTTGCTCCTGCAGAGGTGCAAAGAAGAGGACAGTGATGTATATTCATGCACAAAAACAGACAGAAACGTGTCATCTCATGCCCTGGCCGTGCAAACTCAGATTTCCCTCAGGACGCTAAAGGGGATTGCAGTTTGTTCTCTGCACGACGTAATCAGAAATATTCAGACATATTAAGTCAGACGGGGAATGACAACAATCCCGCTGAAAAGGTGTATTTTCTAGGACGGGATAATAAGCAGACCGCCGCTCCTGCTGCCGCAAAGTAAAAGCGACAGCGGCATTAAGTTTTTAACACTCTCTGTATTTTGTAACAAGGTTGGATGTGGGAAGAAAGTTAGCAGACATCCTCTCAAGACCTGCCGGTCTCATTTCAATGCAGAGATAGGAGCGTCGGGGCTCTCCTCTGAAGTCACAACTTCTGGCTCACATGACGGGAGCGAGACGTGGCGAGATCTGCTCGCTAAAGCCAATCAAAAGACCTGAATTCTATTTGTTTTGTTTCAAGGGAAGACGACAAAGGGGGCCTCAAGGTCTTCTTCAAGATAGCTCTGAAGAAAGAAGAAGAAATAAAAAAGGAGAGGGTGGGGGGGAGGAGAAAGAGGGAGGACCGAGGCTTTCAAGTGCCCGTCCTTGGTGGGACCTTTGCCGCGGTGCCAGGTACACAGCTTTTAGGACGGAGGGGGGGGTTGTGTTTTCATGTTAGTGCGAGTTATTAATATTCTCAAAGACAGAATTTTCTCCCCCGGATTGAAATAATGGATCATACTTAAAAGGGGAAGAACTCATTTCAGGTTTTAATACGGTAAGCCTGTTGGAACCAATTATTGGAGGTGCTTTGCCATTGTCATCTTGCATTTCTCCTTGAGGAGATTAGCTGGCAGCTCTGAAAAGGCCTCGCAGTCTCCAGGATTTCGCTCATTCTGAGAATCTGCCTGAAATGGAATAGTTTGCTTGATTTGTGTGTGTGTGTGTGTGTGTGTGTGTGTGTGTGTGTGTGTGTGTGTGTGTGTGTGTGTGTGTGTGAGTGTCAAGTTCCAACGTGTTCCACGTATTTTGGCTTCATGTTCTACCTAATTATTGCAATTTGATCCTAAAGCAGGAGTGTCCTAATCCTCTGCTGTACTGCAGAAATCCTGTTTCTGAAACTTTGGTAATAAATTTGGCCTGTTTTTAATAGAGACTGGGAGAGTAGCGCTGTGACGGCAGAAGGACGGCCTCCCTGGGAAGCTCCTCTGCCTCCTCATGAGTAAATTCATGTGAGGAGACGGAGCAGGCGACTCGCAGAAAAGTTGGAAGAAGTTGTGGAGGGAAGAAAAGCAGAAATCCCTCGTTTTCTTATGTTCCCTCCTCCGTTTCGTGACTGTCCCCTGAATGCTGGATTCTCATTGTTTCAGTGTGTGTGTGTGTGTGTGTGTGTGTGTGCGTGTGCGTGTGCGTGTGTAACAAGGCAACTTTTGCACCCACGTAGTTTGGCAGCTTGCACAAAGCCACATTATTCAGGCTCTGTGCTTGTTCTGCAAGCAGCAAGTCACCTTAAAACACAGATCTGCAGATGTATTGAAGATGTGCAGCTAAATGCAGACATATATACGTTAGTATTAAAAGTATAAGGTACATTAATAATGACTAAAATCAAACCACAATAATGAAACTGCCGGAACATAAATTAGACAACAGTACTGACCTGGAATTTCAGCCTGAGCCCCAAAAGTAAACAACATTTTAAACCTTGTTCTTGACCCCAAGACAACAACATTATCAGCTGTGTATCAATGTCATTTTAGTATCCAGACATCCTAATATGACCCCAGCGTGTTATGTTCACATGAATATGTGTCCATACTGGTTGTTTTCATCCTCTACTGAATGTTTCAGTTGGCCTTTACGCAAGACAACACAGGAAAGTGTTGAACATTGTGCAGAAAGCTATGACTAGATACTCTGCTGTAGTTCATACTCTGTCGTGTTTTACAGATATCTCGACAAAATAGTATGTATGAGTGGTAGTTGATGAAGAATTTCTCTGTTGGAAGACAGCATGGAAGGATTTGTTTGTTTTGCTTTTTTGTTGCATGTGAACAAACCACTGTTGGAATATTTTGACCCTCATGTAGGAGTCAGATTAATCTTTGTTTTTGTTTTTGAACCCGAGGGGAAGATTTTATTCTTTGTTTAGTGCTGAATGGTAGTTCTGTGTCTGTACATGGGGTTGATGTATATAATAGATCACAGTGGCATCTAGGATGATAATAGCTGTTTTTATTCAGCCTCCAGCTGTGATAATTTCTAGAGTGACTAACCTCTAACTGTGCTGTTCAGGACACCCAGAGGAGCCTCTCAAGGCCTTCTGGGGGACCTCAGACCCCATGTTGAGAACCTGCTCACCTGATCCTTGTCTCGTGTCTTCATCGGTTATTTTTTTATCTTCTATGTGGATGTGTAATATTCAGATTGGTGAGCTGTCCTCTTTTATCACAGTGTAATGGTACATGTTCTACCTAAACCTCACTGCAGGACACGCTCCTTTTGTTATTTTCACATTCCTCTCCTCCTCCCCCTCCTCCTCCCCCACGAGTGCCAGGAGTGAGCATCGTTCTCGGATCATTACTCCTCAAAGAAATTTAAGTGCGGGATGCCATTTAATTTTTTTTTCCCTTCCCCAAATGCAGTCCGTCATTAGAAATCCTAGCTGTCATGGCGATGCCATTTTTGGTGCGCAGTGTTTGTTGCCTCATTTCTTTTAATTTTATCTCCATTAGCTTAATTCTTTTTTAATATTTCCATCTAACGAACTTTACAGTCCATTTTGTCTCAGTGTCTTGCTAAGCGAGTTTTATGAAGCAGGCAGTTGGCTTTTCCATTTGAGAGCGGGTGAGGCGGGGGGGAGGGAGAGAGGCGGGGAGGGTGGGGGGGGTAATCGAGGAGGGCCCCGGTGCTTTTGTCAGCTTATTTTTGGCACCTTAGCTAGCAGTTCTGCTTCTTCGCCTTGATTATACAAGCAAACAACTGCATGAAGTTCATTAACAATAAAGCACAGGCTAATTAAGCCGAGCCCCTTAGACAAACCGCCGCTGTCATGCCGCATGTGTTCGGAGCTGATTGAGCTGTTAAAGATTTACCTTCACTCCTCTTTTACCTCCTCCTCTTCCTCACCAGTGGCCTTCGCTTATTCGTCTCCGAGGTCGTTTAACCTCGGAGAGTCAGCTGCTGCCGTTTGGGTCGTAAACACTTCCTGTGTTTTACTTCCCGTTTCTCCAATTTGTCCATCCATCTATCAGTGCATCCATCTCATAGCACTGTTTAGCATCACACCGATCCTGTTCCACTGCAGGCCGTGACGCGGCGCCATAAATTACATGTGAATCAGTGGCGTGTCTGCCCAGAGGTTGTGAGATACACCATTAGCACAACGGCCCTGCAGCCCTTTTTGTTAATGTAATTTGCTTAATTGCTCCGTATCAGTTTACAGACGAGACGCGATCGCTTGCCGAGGTCCGTAGAGAGCGCTCTGGACATATTTATTTTAATACCCAGCATCCTCTTATGGTAGCTTCATGTCCTCTGATGACACTATTTAGTGACAATCTTAGTGGGTAAGGAGGCACCAATTGATCCGAACGACTTGATTACACAGCATATGTGGACATTTATTTGCAAGAAAATAACTTTTAAGACAGTATGTGCAAAGAAATATAGACCATGTTTACCAGTAAAACCTCCAAAGAAGAAGAACTTTGACCCTTTTTTCTATTAAAATGATTTAATACAGCTTAGGTGTATCTGGTGTCAAATAAAAACACGTCAATAAGTATTCTTACAGATATAGAAATCCATTGATAGCTAAGTTTTACACCTATTTTAAAGACGCACAGTGCACATAAGTCAGACAGATGAGGAAGATATCAGGAATTTTGTGCAAATATCTCGTAAACTGTGCAGAACAAAAGTTGAGATCGACTGCTGTAACTTTCAACCTTTTAGCTCCAAACTGTTTCCAAATCTTTCCCGCTGTAGAAACTGGATCTACAGTGCGGTGTCTTCATACTGCACTCAGGGGCATCCCTCGTTAGGAGAAGGTAGAGGCCGGTTGAGATGGAGACCTGGGTTATCAACCCTCAAGCATTTAGTGTTTCTTGTAACCTTCAGGCTACCTTCAGCTGCAGCTTCCTCCTTCATCTCCTCCACCTCCTCCTCCTCGTCTTTGGTGGTGGCTCTGCTTCACCCGAGGGAGCAACGAGCCGCCCTTCCCCGCTGTGACGGCTCCTCTTGGCTGTTTAATTACAGGGGAGGCTGAGACGTCTGCCTCTCCTGTGATGAGCCCGATGGAGGAGAGGAGGAGGGCTGAGGCTTAAAGGAAGTGACCTTAACCCCTGTAATGCATCAGGGTGGATGCTGATTGGTGCACACGGGGTTGGAGGTGGATGAAAGGCTGATTTTTGAAACCTTTGTTTTTTCAAAACCTCAGTTTTTGTACTTTCTGTCCATCGTGGCACAAGGCTTCAAGTTTTGGCCTCTCTAAACAGTCTAACCTATGGATCAGCTGTGTGGGTGAAAACGTCTCCATATGTAGCCGCATAAACGGTATTCTTATAACACTGACAGATTGCTTCACTTGATTTAAGAAAAGTCACCTTGATAAGAGGATTTTTCTTTATTTTTATGTTTTTATGCTGCATTTTCTTTTCTGGAAGATGCGTCCTCCAAATCAGAATTCAGGAACAACATGAAAATATTGATCACACTGCAGACAAACAACGATCGGAGCCACATGTTTGGACAGAAAACACCTATAAGGAAGCTGCGACTTTAGCTATGGAGCATGCAAAAGTTCTGTGCTGTGCTTTAAGGCCTCTATGCAGCAAAGAGTATTTCTGCTAGTTGTCAGACGGTTAAATAAATCATACTGAAGTTTGAGTATGTAGAGCATAGAGTCGGTGTAACTATCACTTCATGCAGACACAGAGGAGTTAACCATGAGCCCTATAAACGTGAACATTTCCTGTCAGGTGCTGAAGTCCTGATCAAACACCGTGCGTGTGGAGGTAGAGACTCCCTTCAGCCCTTTTTATTCAAAGCTGCTCCAGAAAAAGAGAAGTTGTCTGCGATCAAAAGCCGTGAAGGGAACCTGAACAAAGACACAGTGTGCCAGTTTGAGGACGGCCGCGACATACGAGCCGTCAAAACGGCGATATGAATCTGCGCTGTAATTCAGAGAAAAAGAGATTAGAAGGAGATAATGGTCTCATATCTCAAAAGTTAACAGTGAGGCCCGCGTGAACTGTGAATAATCTTATAATTACTGATCTAATGCCATTAGGCCTGACAGAAATAGAGAAAGCAACGCTTGGATGGGGCGCAGTTAATCAAGTGTGCGCTCCTCGTTGGATCATCAGTAGCGCCGCGCACGCTAAGGCCACGAGTGATGATAGGTATGAGTTTAAATGACAGCTTAAAGGAACATTACGCCGCACTCATATTTGGTTAACTTCCCCTACCAAATGGTTCAAAAACGTGACATTTTTTTAATGTGCCTTGCAGCCTCCCATCGCCCCCTCGATTTCTGAGGGTTTTTTTTCTTTTTTTTTTTTTGTGCCTCGGGCTGTTCTGCAGGGGGAAATCCAGACTGACTGGAGTTCCCTCACCTTGTACGCCCGTTTGATCCCCGACACTGAGGCAGACTGCTGATCCGACCGTGTTCAGCCTCTGTTCCAGGTTGTTCTAGCGATGTGAGAACAACAAGAGAAAAACACGACGCTGGAGGCTCCCCGTCTCTGATTCATGTTGTTTTATCTTTTCATTCCTCTGCGTGTGGGAGAGAACGCCGTGACAAAGTGCACACGCAGAGTTTGACAGTTTCAAGAAAAGATCCACCCTCAGATTGTCATCCACTGTTTTGATCTCATCAGTCTGTGATGTTCAATTTGAGACAATCTTCCCTCCGTGATTGTTGGGAGTAAAATGCTCACATTGTGTGCGTTTGACCACTTATCCGTGGGAAGAAGAATAAAGGATTCTAACATAGCTGAGTGAAGTGTCAAAAATGTCTGAGAGCGGATCACAAATAAACATGATGCAGAACCAGAAGTTCCTCCTAATAAACAAAAATCAGAACTTTAAACAAGTTTAACTTGATGTAAGTTCGTAGTTTCGTAGTAATTTGCCTCTGCACTATACTTTTGCTCTGGTTTATGCTTTAAGATGCTTGTTTAAGAAAGGAGATGCACTTATGACTTCTGGTGACTAGTAGTTCTCTTGAATACCTATGTTGAATACACTTCCTGTAAGTCGCTTTGGATAAAAGCGTCTGCTAAATGACTGTAATGTAATGTAATGTAATTTAAGTCAGTCTAGTCAGGTCCAGTTATGCTTCTGCAGGCCTTAATATGAGCTGTGATCATGTGGTGTTGTCATATTTAAAGACGGAGAAGATAGGTTGATTCTAAGGACAAATATTACTTGGCTGCTTGTTAATTGTCTAATTATCCTCTGGTCCCCTTTGGATTCTTTTTTTGTGAAAATGAATTTATGCATGTTGGGTTTTGGTGGGTTTTTCTACAGGCCTGTTTCAGAAAGGGTGAGAAATGTTGAGATACCACATTTACCTTCATAGGAAGTACAGCATGGTACTTTTATTACCTTTATTGGAGAGCTGATAGTGAAGAGGCAGACAGGAACAAGAGCGTTGTGTGACAGCTGATCCAGAGTTTCAAACTAAAGAAACACTGGTTTTTTCCATCAGTTTGATGGCAAAAGGTTTTTATTTGAGCCCTTTTTTCTTTGCAGGTTGCAACAAATTTGTGTGCTTTTAGAAAAATATAGATTAATAATGGACCTAGAAATGTTAAACAATAGCTTTTTTTAATAGATGTGTAGTTGTATTTGACTGGTTTCTTGCCCAATCTTCCAAAAAGACAGAATTCATCGATTGGCTTACCTTCACTACTATGTGACCTTGTGGGAGTTTAGATGATTGTTGACTAGAAAGTCACAGGTTTCATGGCTTTCTTTTATTTCCTAAAAAGACATGCATGTGTCTCTGTCTCTGAGGAAATGTTGACTTCCTATAATTTCATAGCATAAGTTGTGTTTCCTGTGTGAAATGTGGCTGCTTTTGTTGTTGTTTCTGCCTCATCTTTGAAGCCAACGTGGTCGTTTGTCTTTTTAGTCCACATTCCCAAACGCCCGCATAACTAGTATTTCTTTTTCTTTTTCAAAGGATCATACCTTTTGCAGATCTCTGTGGTTTTTCATGTGACAGAAGCTCCAGGACTAAACAAATGTGTCAGAACACTTTGACGCTAATGGTGTCTCCCCGGACGGAGTTCCAAAATATTCAATTTTCATTTACAGGCGGTTACATTTTGGGAGCCCCGAGAGGAAGACTTTTGATTACACAACCTGCCATCTCTGTTGGTAGTTGGTCTACCAGGGAATAAACATGGCCCATAATTAGAGAAAACATGCAGATCTAGTAGATGAGCAGAGACTGGACTCGTCTCTGGGCAGTGAGCAGCGATAATGAAGGCGTTGTGGATTTGGACTAAAAGTGGACTGATGGGCCGCGGCTCTCGACGACCATTTGGAAGGTTTCGATTTATTTTTGTTCAGTCTGGAAGCTTTGTTCTCCTTCACTTTTAGACATAGTGGGTGTTTCTGTGAGGAGTATTGTGATGGGACCGCACATCATGTTGGACGTCCATCATCTGCTTTGAATAAGATGATAACTGATCTGGAGCCAGAATACTTTACTGAAGTTATCATCAGCTGGTTTAGGAACATGGTGGACAAAATCACACAAAGTTCTCTAACGGTGTCGTTTTTTATTAAGGTCACTGTTTACAAGACCCTTTTTAATATCATTTATTTTGATTATTTAATTGCCTTATTTATATTTCCTTTCATCAGGATTATTTGTAAGATGTGTCTCAGATGTTTTGTAGTTAACAAATATGTTTTACAGATGTCTGAACCTTCGTATTTGATAGTTTGAAAGACTATTTCTTTACATTTCACTGGTGTAAACAGACACACACGTAGAGGCGCAATATATAAGTATATTCGAACATAATCCATTAGTGCACGATTGTTAGAAAATACTGTTGAAGAGTTTTGTTGAGAGCTGGAGGCAGGACGTAATGTGACGGAGGCGGACCTCCTCTCAAGTCTCTATGCAGGAAAAACCCAGCTTCTTTTTGATGGACGATAGACAACCATTCCAGCCCTATTCAGATCATTCTGTCTCTACAGAGGCTCTGGTTTATACAAATGTTTGTACAAGTAAAAGTCCAATCTGTGCTGAAACGGGACAGAAAGGACAGTAGGTCTCTACTCGTCTTCTCTCTGCAAACATAAAGCAACGATGAACTGTGACTTCCTCTCACCAAAATAACTGACAGCACTCTGAAATGACACATTTGGTTTAAATATGTGCAGTGTGTGTGTGTGTGTGTGTGTCACTCTATGCATATGGGTGCTTACAGTGACACACTCACAAGTTTACAGGCTGGATAGTGTCACTGAAGGTGTGTGTTTGCATGCGTGTTGTCTGGAGTAGTTGTGAAACACGACGTGACGGCAGAGAGCGATCCCACGAGAGGCTCCATGTCATGTCGAAAATACCATAACATGTGCATTACACTTAAGTAATTCTTCTTCCATCTGCTAAGTATGACAGCATTAGCATACCCATTTAATTAGCGCCGCGCTTAAAGCATTCCCCCCTTTTAATCACCTCATTGTATTTACTCAGGAACTGGTAGCAGAAGGGCTCTCATTTAAAAACACAAAAACACTGTAGCCGCTTTGTAGAACACTGTAACCGTGCAAATCTCTTAATATTGAAGGGAAGTCACTGTTTTTCAACCGTCCAGTTAATAAACAATAATATATAGTATATTTTGATGATAAATATTAAGATTTTTGGAAGATTTATTTGCTGTATTTATGTTTTTTTCTGTGTTTTTGCATTATAATTCTCAATAATCTTACATTAACTTGCAAACTCCTTCTGTGTTGAAGTAGAAAAGTCTCATCTTCCTCTTTTCATGTTTATCAGAATAAAACCAACACATCTGATCTCTCTCTTCTCCCCCCCTTTCTCTGTTGTTGGGCCTCCTTTTCAAAATCAAACCATCAAGAAGGGGGGAGGTTGAAAAATTGGTAGCCTCTTTGAATGGCTCGCATTTACATTAATGAACTTGATTTGAATGGAGGTTCATATCAAGCCTCATAGATTCCGCACTGTGATTTTATTAATTGCAACAGAGGCGTCATTGTTTGTCGTTTTGACGCCAATTCAATTAAAAGCCCATTTAGAGGGTAATAGATTAGGCGGTGTAAACTTTATGTGCACGACGCCTCGTGACTAATATGAAAGGTCTGCCGCCAAACCGACTGCTGTGTGTTTTCATGCACGGCCGTTCACTCACAGTACACGCATATCATTCACTTGTCTAGGTGTTTTTGCATGAGCATGTGTGTAACTGTATTGTGTGTGTGTGTGTGTGTGTGTGTGTGTGTGCACCTCCTCTCTGTTAAGTGAGCAGAATCACTGCCAGCATCTGTGCAGCTCGGCTCACTTTGATTCATAATTGGTCGTCTTTTGAAGGAATTAGCAGCTTGTAATTCTATACTTTAATTTGAATATCCGCAGTAAAGATATGTAGGACTCACTGTCATGAAATAATTAGATTTCATATAGAAGCGTTTAATTGTAGTGTTAATCGTGTGCAGATATATTAACCCCGGCAGAGTGTGTATGTTTCTCATTTGAATGTTTGGAAGTTGGATGAAATGTCAATTATTTATGATTTTATATGCATTTGTAATTGGCTTATTGTGACGATGCACAAAGAGAATGAACAGCTAGTTATAGTTATATATAATATATGAACTTTATGAAGCAAACAGCGGCTTTGAATTTAATAGAGAGAATTTTATTGATGAAAAAAATCACTGAAATTACAATAAAACTTATGGAAGCCTGTTTCTGCCAGGAAAAGAGAGAAAGCACATTTAAAATTAGCAATAATAATTAGATATTTAAATCTCTTTTTTATGTATTGTTGTATGTTTTGTAATAAATATATATTGTTTTTTTACATTTTATGACTCATTTTCAAGTAACAATAGGACTCATTTGGTTTAACATACCCAGAAATAAATATTTAAATGATGGTGCAGGGTTGTTGGAACAAAGATATCATTCAGCGTTGTTATTGCAAACAATAAACACTAATAGACATTTCTACAGATTTTACAGTAGAGATGGTCGACTTTGATGTAAATAAAAACAGTCATTGCAATTCTTCATGTTGGTCATAAAGATGTATAAACGTAAATGTGAACCAGATCCCGTTCTTTTTATTGACTGCAATCCTCCTGCGATGTTATAATACAGCTTTAATGTTTCGGCCCAGGTATTTCATTAGCTCCCCGTGTTTCTCTATCTCCTACAAATGTGATCTGCTGTAATTACACCGCGCCCCGTCTGAGGCACCTGTGCAGGAACTCCTGCCAATACAAATTCACCGTGTTTTTCTCAGCTGCTACACGTCTGCTAATTCACCCGGAGGAGTCGAGTGAAGTGCACACAGCCACTCCGAGGGAGTGTTTTGCATTAAAAATCCTTTTGAGCCGATGTAACTTTGAGAAGAGGAGCGAAAATAATAAAAAAATGTGTCTTTAATAATGCACAATGTGAGACGGCACAGAGCAATATACATTTTTAATTACTAAAGTGACTAATATCTAGGTTTGGCTTTGAGGTTTTTGTCCCATAAAATATGCATCCGTATTTTGTTCCCTGCAGCTGAGTTGGATACTCACACCTGAGCAGAGCTGAGGGCTTTTAGCACCGAGGAGGAAGTTCAATAACACATGTTCAGGTACTGCGTTCAAATAAGTGAATGTGAAATTTATGAAGGGGAAAAGTAAGCCATGCATACCTAAATAACTGCCAGGTTGTTGGAACTAGTCCTAATAACCGCCGTGCTGAGAGTGAACTCCACTTCTCGTGTGATAAACGTCTCTTTCTGGCTCAAATTAATCAAATCTGACAAATTAAAGCAGCAAATATGGCTCAATCTGTCATTTTTTTGTTTAGAAATGTTTATTTTGTCCTCTTGATGCCAAGAATCTTATTTTTAATGTCTTATACAACAGCAACACATGTGTACATAGCGTAATGATGACATTTTCTCGTTTGGAAATGAGAGTCAAAGCCAAAAACTACTTTCTTTTTTATGTCTTTAACCTTTAATTAACCAAATAGTCCCTCTGACATTTGGAAAACCTCATTTTCAAGCAACTCCGGGTGCAGAGAGCAATGTCATGAAATGTAAAAAGTTGCAGAAAAACAACATATGGCAAAGTGTAAAAGCAGAACAAGATCAAAATAAGAAAGATAAGTATGTTTTTAAAAATGGGACTTCTTATAGGTAGTCTGGTATCAAGAGAAAATCATTCAAACTTTTTCAAAATCAACTAGATTTGCACAAAACTAGATTTTAAAAGCAGAATTTAGCACAGTGGTGCTTAAAAGGTTCAAACTAAACCGATTTCTTTCTCTTTCTTGGACTTTCTTGAGGTGATGCAGAGTACTTGAGCACAACGGGGGGTGAGAAGGGACAAAAAAGAGAATTTTACTCTTTGCAAAGTTGTCTTTTTTTTAAAAAAGATTTACCCCACAGTTTCCCATTTGTCTGTGCATTAATTGGAGAGCCTTCCCTTTTTAGACGGAGTGCATTATTTATGACGCAGCCTCAAACGAGCAGTCAGAAGGCTTCTCCACACACACACACACACACACACACACACACACACACACACACACACACACACACACACACACACACACACACACACACACACACACACACACACACACACACACTTTCTATTCTCCCTACCAAGACAACCAGGCTCTCCTGGCACCACCTTGTCTCCTGAGTGAGCAGACGTTTGCAGATCCAGCCTTACCTTAGTGTTCCCCCATAAATTAAAGTTAAATGAACGCCACTCGCAGAAAAAAAGTATCTGTGGCCTTAAAGTGGAAAAGTAAGTCATTAATCAATCATGTGTCTCCGTCACTCCGCCCCCCCTCCCCTCCGTTTTTAAAAACCAATGTCCAAGGGAGAGCCGGCTGAGAAGAAACCCACACTATTACATCCCACATCCTCTGTTTTCGCTGCGCCGCTTCACAAAGATCCGCGTGGAGCCCAGAAGGGAGAGTCAACCTACCTAATTTGAGTTTTGATAACTTATTCCATTTCACACAGTCCTAATGTTGATGTCGTATGCCGTTTCAGTGCACTTAGCTTCTCCTTTTCTTTCACATAAACTCTATTGCGTTACCGCGAGCTATGCTCTCTACACAGAGGAGCCACACAAAGAAGGAAAACCTTTCCTGGATGAAACTCGGGGAGGCTTTTTCCCCACACGGGTCGATCCGTACCGCCGGGGGGGAAAGTGTTTACCACGACTCTTCAAAGTTCAATCGACGCAATGTGATGTCAATTAAAGGTGACAAAAACTTTAACACTTCCATATGCAGCGGCAGAGCTTCAAAACCACAGCGTCTGACTTTTGGGAGTGGAACTATTAAGCGCGTGCCAAATAATGTGCCAAGTGTCCATGTGTTTCATAAGGTGCACTTTTTTACTGCTCTTAGTGAGATATGTCCTCAGCAACCCCAGATTTTCTTCATTAGTTTGTTAGAGAAGAGGAAAAAAAAGCTTTTTACTCCTCCGCCTTTCTCCAATTATTTTTTTAATTGTTAGATGTTTTTTTAGGATTTGAAGGAGGCCCATGTTTTCTTCTTCTCTCCTGGCCTCTGCTGTAGTTTCTGCTTTTTCGCTTGGCTCCTGTTAGCAGATTTCGGTCGCTTGTAAAAACCTCCCGTCTGTTTCGTTATCTCCTCGTCCCATCCACTCCAAGGAACGTTTGTAGAGTTCGCTTCCAAATCTGAGAGAGCCACCACTGTGTTTTTTCTTTGGTTTTTTTTCTTCTGTTTTCTGGGAAAACCTCACAACTCCAATTCTGGTCGATTTCAATGCTTCGGTTTTAAAGACAACATGCCACTCTGCGGAGACGAGGAAAGGCCACAACTATCCGGCTCGTGAAAACCTTTCAAAGTAAAGGAAACCAAAATGTGTCAAAGGTCAAGTTAAATAGGGCGGTTCTTCTTGGCTCATGGAGACAGCAGAAATCTGGAAGAGAAAGCAGCTCAAACATTGAGCGATGAATAGAAGATGAAGTGACAGCTGGAACTAAATGTGCAAAGAATAAATAAAGCACCAAAATATAAGACAAAGTATATTTTACTTAAATGGCTTTAAACTTTGAAACCTCACATAAGTTCATGATTGCACGTCATAAGCCGTGTTACCTCCATGTGCCTCTTATTTTGAAAATGTACTTTATTGCCTTTTCGTGCTGCTATAATGATCTAATTAAAGGACACAATAATTTCTTATTTAAAGCTGATTTTTTTCGTCTTTTCAGTCTGTGTCCACCTGGTGAATCCCATCCTAATATCAAAATGCCCAACATCTTTTCCTCTTCCTCTCCTTCTCCCCTTTCACCACCTCTCCGTCACACTCCATCAGTTGTAACATACATGTATTTGTGTTTCACGTCGGTGTATTTTCTGACCTCTCACCTCGTCACCGCCGGCTCCTCGTAATCCTGACATTTGTGGAATTTCAGCTCCTTCCTCTGCTGCGCACATTTGATCTTTTTCTGGATAACGGCGTCAGCTGAACAGCTACAGTATGTTAAGGAAGAGAGGAGAAGAAAAAAATCAGTCTATATGGAGATGATTCATGCTCGTTGATCTGGCGGTGCTTTGCAGGGCTCGTGAAACAGGAAATAGCTCAGAGAGGAACCAAACCAAAGAGGATGAATTAGGCATTTCCTCTGAGCCGCCGTTAACCCTCGCTGTGCTGCTGGAGGGCTTTGTCTTTATGCACATATTTAGATTGTACGTTCACAATACAACTGCTAGACATGGGTCGATTCCTGTATAGTCATTTTTTTGCATGTAGCATTCACTGATTAGCTACAAAATACTGCTGATTTCACCAGAGTCTAAAACTCTATTCCAAATGAGACGTGTAGAGAAACATCTTGCAGCTCGTTTTCTTTATAATCCAGAAGTGACGACTTTTTAACAAAGAAGACGAGCATTACTTTCCCAAGAGTATGCTCATCGTATTAGCATGATAGCTGAAACCTTCTGGTTGATGCAAGTGAAAATGTTATTTTATATATGATTGAATATCTTTTAAATGAAAAAGGATGTTATGTGCAGTCATCTTTTGGTTAGCTGATGCTAAATGCGTTAGCCTTCATGTCCAAATGCTGTTGTTCCAGATTCCACAGGAACGTACGATGTGTTCTCGGCATTTTTAATACATTATGTCATAATTTAAAGTAGTTATTGTGTAAATTCCTACTTCAGAAATGTACTTAAAAGTATCCTAAGTTTGTTAATTCATTATACTAATATGACAAACAGTGATGTCGTTATCGCAAAATAACAAGCTCGCAATATTTAGAATACATAATAACTGTGTGATTTAGTGTTATAAAACAAAAGTCACCTTCACGTCCCTCAGACTCTTTGACTTTAATCATTTATAATATTTCATATTTAAGTTGCTACCTTGCTCACAGAGCTGCACAGGTAAATCGCACTCGACTAACGGCAAATAACAGACTTTACGTAATTAATCACTGCACAAACAACTCATCTCCCTCTGAGCCTCCACTGTGTTTCTCTCTATCTGAGAGAGGAGGAGGAGGTGGAGGAGGTGGAGGAGGAGGTGCGGTCCCTCCTGGCAGCTGAGGCCGGTGAAGATCTGTGACAGATGGGGCCGAGTCACAAAACTCACAGCCTCGGGCGAAATTTATCCCCCAGAACTTTCCACAGGGTGCCCAGATTTACCTGATCAGAGAGATGTGGAGGGAGGGAGGGTGTGTGTGTGTGTGTGTGTGTGTGTGTGTGTGTGTGTGTGTGTGTGTGTGTGTGTGTGTGTGTGTGTGTGTGTGTGAGTGTGAGTGTGTGTGCTTTGCTCCAAAAATGTGCAGAGGAAGCCTGGCCGCCTGTCATGGCTGACACAGAGCCCATCTGCCTCAAACCTGTGGCGCCCTCAGATCCCCCTCTCCATCCACACACAAACACACACACACACACACACACACACACACACACACACACACGGCGCGCTCCTTGCCACAAGCCCTCCTACCCCCCCCGAAAATGAAACACAGATAGACACAGGCCTTATGATGGCTACACATGTCGCCAGCTTTGCATACCTTCAAATGCACCGGGACTCTTACTTTGAAATCCAAACACACACACACACACACACACACACACGGAGGCTGTAAAGAGCAGAGCTTATGTGTCCCATATGTGATGCCACATTGAATATCCGGTGGAAATGGTCTTTTTCTCGGTCTCTATTTCAGACGATGACTCCGTGCTTCGGTTCCTCCTCGTCTTCTCCAGAAAACATTTAGCGAAGGTTTTTCTGATCTTGCAGAACATCTGCAGGTCTGTTGCATGGCTCCGTGTCAATGAAAATTCCTTTTGTAAAACCCTTTGATTACGTATTGGAAGATGAAAGAGTTTGCTCTCCCACATGTGGAGGTTCCTTGATTGTTCTCCTTATAAAGGAGGTTTCAGAATGTCAGTGAGACTCTTTAAAGGTGTTTTTTCAACAATAACTAATCAGTATTTTCTGTTATTCTCTCTTTATAGCGAGTTTGGACGTTGTTGTTGACCGTCTAATGTGTCAATTTGGCTACACTATAAACAGATTTTTGTTCTTCTGTGGTTTTTTGGCCGCCGTCATATGTCAGATCTATCAGAACTCTGAAAATCAGATGTTTACTGTTTCCACCAATCACCACGGGGCCGCAACACTGACCAAGACAGAAGTCATTATAACAGTGATAATAATAATAATAATAATCAAACAGAACAGTTAAAATAATAAAGCTAAGTGGATTCGTGCAGAAGAGGAAGAAACGATCCAAACAATACAAAACTCAGAATAATAAGAGGCCGTAAAAGAAACAATCCAATCATAAGAATCATCACGTTAAAGATCTGTAAAAAGTTTGCAGAACTTATAAATTCTACAACAAAGAGCTGAGCTCAAACTTTACATTACTTTATATTTTTTCACAATGTTTTTATTGAAACCAGTTGGGAGTGATGCAAAAAAATAAATCCAAAACCAAAATAATAAACGAATGATAAGCTCCAGTATTTCATAGAGATGATTAAAATATTTGATCAAAGTTGGAGAATGTTTAAATTTCTTCACTTCAGGGGTTCTAGTTGCATCCCAGCGATTGATGACGATCAAAATCTGATCTGGGTTCAGTTAAAGTTGCAGGAGTTTCTTCGCGTTGATTAAACTGCTGTCACCACGGCGACAGATGAGGAGGGTTGCGAGTTGCAGGGCCTCTAATTGGGGAACAAAGGTGTGTGTGTGTGTGTGTGAGTGTGTGTGTGTGTGTGTGTGTGTGTGTGTGTGTGTGTGTGTGTGTGTGTGTGTGTGTGTGTGTGTGTGTGTGTGTGTGTGTGTGTGTGTGTGTGTGTGTGTGTGTGTGTGTGTGTGTGTACAAGGAGTCCAATGTCTTCTTCTTATTCAAGCAGTCCACTTTTTTAGCACCCGCTTCGCTCGGTAATTAACACCTGCCTCTTCAGTGACAGCGCTGTGTGTGTGTGTGTGTGTGTGTGCTGTGTGTGTGTGTGTGTGTGTGTGTGTGTGTGTGTGTGTGTGTGTGTGTGTGTGTGTGTGTGTGTGTGTGTGTGTGTGTGTGTGTGTGTGTGTGTGTGTGTGTGTGTGTGTGAGACAGAGAAAAGGTAAGTTGAAAACAGAAAGAGAGAGACTGACAGTTGTGTTATTAGTTGTTCTGTGTGTGTACAGATATGTAGAATGTGTGTGTGAGAGATGGTGAGTAATGAGTCAGCAGTATCATTAGTGGCATTGCTTACGCACACACACACACACACACACACACACACACACACACACACACACACACACACACACACACAATAGCCAACATGTATCTTTAGATGATGATGGGACACTTCAGCTCTGCACTGCAACAATTCCAGTGATAGCTATGACAAAATAATGCACTCTAAATAATAATCAATATTCATTATTTATGTGTCATCTGATCAAAAATTCCCTTTCAAGTCATTTTGGGTCAAGTTCTTCCCTCATACAAGGAAAATATTTATAGAATAAACTAATTCAAATGGAATCAATAACCAATCAAAGGGGGAATAAAACATAATTATTTTCCATTATTTAATATGTCAATAATTTAAAGGAAATAAATTTGTTATTTAACCTGTTTGAGTGTAAATATGTTGGCAGATTTATATATTTTCACATGTGAAAGTGTGACATGACCCGTGTGTGTGTGTGTGTGTGTGTGTGTGTGTGTGTGTGTGTGTGTGTGTGTGTGTGTGTGTGTGTGTGTGTGTGTGTGTGTGTGTGTGTGTGTGTGTGTGTGTGTGTGTGTGTGTGTGTGTGTGTGTGTGTGTGTGTGTGTCTGCAGGACAGGCCTTCTGATTCCACTCTCTGTATTAATAGCCTTAGCTGAGGTTATGTGGGCCCTTGGGTGCCTGGTAAAAAACTGTCCTCCTACACAATTGAGCGTGGAGCTGTAAAGTAGCCCGAGGCTCACCTACCCACAGCCACCTAATGCATGCTGGGTATTCACATGTGAAACACACAGAGCCGAGGACCGGGAGGCTGCTCTGGCTTTGTGTCCTCATGCAGACGGCGAGGGGAAGCTCTCCCTGGAGCCGCTCCAACTTCTCCATGTGTCCTCTGATCTGAGAGGTGCTTTTAGTGGCGTTCATCTGGGCAGTGTCACCGTTTGTGTTGTTTTAAAATGATTTTTGGCGTTGTACTGAGGAACATGCATTTGAGCAGAAACAAATGTTCACACTTCCACTTTTAAGGTCTTTAAGACTGAGAGTCTGAACATACCTGAGCAAAACATATTCAAATAGAGCTTTATTAAAATACGTTTAGGATGCTGTGCTGTAATTTCAAGCAATTCTTTACATGTACATTTAATTTGCAGAGCAATTAAAACACATATAATTCAGAAAGTCTTTACTGTTCAAACATCCAGTATCATAAGCATGCAAAAAAGCACTCTTTCATCATGCATATTACACTAATTGTGAGAAATCTTTTCAAATAACACACATTTATAACTAAACTAGAATGTCCTAGCTCCTTTTATGCAGACTACACCTGTCGGCAGGACTTGAAAAGCCTTCAAACACATCTTGACTCGTGCTTTGTGTTTTGTTTTTTTGCAGACACCCACTCGACACATTGAATTAGTTCTTTCTTCTCTGAGACAGAGGATCCAGTCCGTCATTATGTTACCTGATGTCCTTTTAAAAAGCGGGACAATGTGTGTTTTAAATGCTGGTGAACACTTCAGTGGGAGTAGCTGTCACTCAGAAGACTCCTGGAGAAGAATTTAGTTTTTACCGTTATTTAAATGTTGGGCTTCTTCAAAGTTTGCATGTTCAGTCTTTCACTCTTAATGATCCGCCTTCCACAAACTCTCCGGGTGAAGAAGTCACGTCTCAGGCTCCTAATCGCCCACGGTTACCGCCGCTTTCTGAGGTGGGGGGTGGGGGGTTTACTCAATTTTATGGCCTGGAGCCGCTGAAAACGCTCATAAGCAAAATGAGGGAAAAAAAACAAAAAACAAGCCTTGCATATCTGACTTTCAGGAGTTTGGAAGCCTGCCAACTTCATCAGAAAAAGAACAAAAAAAAAATGGAAATAGTTTCATATGGAAAAAGACTGGTGAACTGCACACTTATATAAACGGCTTGTGCAAATATTGAAAGTATCCCTGAGCCAAATATCCCTCACAGACACATTCATATATATATTTATATATTTATATATATTTATGTGTTTGCCTTTGGCATCACATTTGATCCAGTGTGAACACCCGGATGTTGGTGGTCTGGTGACTGAAACCTCCATAAAGGGAAAGATTAGGAAGGAGACAGGAGGAAAGATGTTATGTTGAATTAGAGAGAGAGAGAGAGAGAGAGAGAGAGAGAGAGAGAGTGTGGCGGACATGTTGGCGGTCACGCTCTGCTGTCACCTTCTTTTTGACCGGAATTCATCCTCCCCTGGCGAGTTTCTCCCATCTGTTCCTCCACCGAGCAAAACTCTGCAGCTCCCACTGCTGCACGGCACGCTGCTGCACCACCGCCTCCGTCACATGACCGAGAAATGAATAAATACACCAAAAAAACACAACGCTTTCTGTAATGGGCCGGTTAATATGCAACGCATGTTTGTTTGGTAGCTTCGATAATTCAGCTGAATGATGTCACCTCAAATATATATCCTGTATATCACTGATGAGCAGGCTGAATGTAGCACGTTCATGCATCTTTTCTGGGGGTTCTTTTGTGGCATTCTGGGAAATGTAGGAAAATGTGCCCATTCTCAAAGACATGGACTTTATGTTTAATGTAAGTTTGTTAAAAAAGATCGCTTTAAAATAGAAGTATAACATAAAATAGAATGAAAATACTGAAGTATAGTATAAGTATCTGAGTACATTTACTATATTTAATTTATGTATTCATCCTAAATGTGCCTGTTTTTGTTTTCCTCAACATTTCTGACAATCCCTCCCCCAAAGAAGAAACACATGCTTTAATTCTCCTGCTTTAAAGGAAGTGATGTCGTCAAACATTAAAAAAAAAATGTCCTCCTCGTGTTTTCATTCTATCTGCTAAAGACATCTTACTGAAGGAGCGTCTTTGTATTAACTTTTAAAATTCCAATTACAAAGGAGGTTTAAGATCTCTCAGTGGAGTTTGACTTAGAGTCCGTGTTTGATCTCCCGTCCTCCGCCGGGACCTCCTCTCCTCCTCTCCTCCTCTCCTGCCTCTTCACCTTCTCCCTCCTCACATTATTCCTCCATCACTCCTCCCCCTCTTCTCCTGTTTCCTTCCTTTTCTCCCTCTTTGTCTTCCTCCCTTCCCATCTTCACCTCTTACATCTTTTTCATCCGTCTGCTCTTTCTTTTCGTTTCTTTTTCACCTCTTTGTTCTTTTTTTTCTCTTCCATCTTTGTTCGTTTCCTTTCTCTCTTCTCCTTTCATCGTCTTCTTTTGTCCTCTTCTTCTTACAACTTCTTTCCTTTCTGCTTCTGTCTTTTTTCTTGCCTTCTTCCACCTCATCATCACCCTCTTTCTCCACCCTTCATCCTTTTCTCTTCTCCCTCCTCATCCTCTTGCCCCTCCTTCAGCCTCCTCTTCATATCTATCCTCTCCTGCTTCTTCCTCCTCTTCTCTCTAATCCCTGATCTTCTTTTTCTTCCTCCTCTTCTCTTCCTCATTCCTCCTTTTTCTCATCATATTCTTCCTCTGTGTCTACCTGCCTCTTCTTCCCTGAGGTACTCCTCATTTCCTCCCTCCTGTCTTCCTCCTCTCCTCCTCATCTTCCTCCTCTTCTTCACTCTCAATCCTCTGTTTCCCTCGAGTCCTTTTAATTCCTCTTTCTGCAAACTGTCTCCATCGTTTCAGCCTCACCAAGTGGTCTTAAGGGACAAGAATAAGGTGTGTGTGTGTGTGTGTGTGTGTGTGTGTGTGTGTGTGTGTGTGTGTGTGTGTGTGTGTGTGTGCATTGTGTCTTATTTGTATGTGTCTGTGTGTGTTCAGCAATCCTCCAGTGGCTGCTCGACGCTCCCTTTGTGGCTGGAATAACAGCAGGCGACAGCTTACACCTTGCTGAATACCTCCACTAACAGTGTGTCGACAGCGTAGCGTGTGTGTGTGTGTGTGTGTGTGCGTGCGTGTGCGTGAGTGTGTGAGAGAGCAAATCCGAAGCTACCTCGCTACCTATTGGACTTAATAAAGGAGTGTCTCGGTAACCATTACCCCCACAGCCATGCAGAACAAATTACATTTAATGGGGTTTCTTTGCCCCCACAGTCGTTTTCACCGTTCGCTTCAAAATTTCAATTTAGTGCTTAATGCTAAGGTTTCCTTCAATGTATTATAGAGCAATATTATACCAATTACGGCCTCTGCGAACATTAAATTAAATGCATTAGCACAATATTGGAGAGAAAGGCAGCCGTTTGAAACAAGTTCTGTTCCAAAGCGATGCGGGCAAATGATCCGGGATATGAAAGCCGCGCAAAGAGGCTTGACATCGAAATGCAATTATGGTTGTTGTCTTACAGTTTTATCTGTGCTGAATCATTGACTTTTTTCATATTCCATATGGATTCTGTGGAGCCGACACTGTCTTCATTTAACACGGTGTAAATCACTGAATGAGTGCTGACGCGGTGTGTCAGAGTGGAGGTTCAGTCCAAATCATGTGAGATTAGAGTTCACAGGAGGGAGGCGAACGTTTAACACCGATGGATTAACGCCATCGGGGGCTGTTGGTGTACTTGTACTTTGATATATTAGCTTTACGCAGTGTGTTTTTACAGGTATAATATACCTTAAAGTGCGCTTTTCTTGCTAATTCTGTCTTTTCAAAATAAAAGCATCTTTTGACATGGATGTAGATTCTGAAGGAAGGTTTGAAGCCATTCATAATACATTTGAATAGAAGGAGCAGAAACCTTATTTCCCTACATACAGCCATCACATTTATTTCTCTCTGGACCCCCAACCACCAGTTGGTGCCTTGCTCACCACTTAAAACCAGCAGGGAAGCATCGTGTCCATAATTCTCTAGATATTCTCTAAAAGGCCACATGTGACCCGTCTCCACCCGACGACTACAGCGGCGGAGGCAGAGGGGGTAAAGACAGAGAAAGACAAAAACAAAAAAAAAGCAGATGGCTGGACGGGGACCAAGTCGGGGACCGGTCACGTGACGGGGCGGCGTGCCATGGAACTTCCTGCTCGCTCTCCCTTTCTGTCGCAGCAGTTGGTGTCACTACTCGCGCCGTCTGCGTGAATTCGAGGCCCCGGCTGAACAGATTGGCCAGTCGGCGAGGATCATTCGCAGAAAACTCTGCTAATCTGCCACCGGCTGCCTCGACCGCCGCTCACATACACTGTCTCTCTCTCTCTCTCCGCAGACTTCTCCTCAAAACTGTGTCGAGGGAGGGCAGAGGATTTAGAAAACATGTCATCAGGAGCTCAGTTCCAAACCGAGATATTCGGGGGGAAAAAGAAATACCTACTCTTACAAAATAATGCTGGGAAGTTTGGACCATCTTAAAGGGATATTACACACTAAAATTCCCCATATTTATGTATGTGAGAGGAGTAGGAGCCATAAGTAGAGGGTTCTGCTCATGCATTGTGTGTATTATACAAATATCAAATGCATGAACACCTTCCAGTTATCATAAATAAAAATGTGTAACATTAAAATATTTTCTTGAAATGTCATTTGTTTCAAAAGGACATTGGAAGTGGAGATGTTTTCCTGCAAAAGAATCAAACTAACCTTTATTTAGATAACATTTTTGTGCATATTTACATTCATATTTATGTGTGAAGCAAGGACGTGCGTTACAATGGAAGATAGGAGCAGAGAGACACAAACAGAAGCATTAGAACATAAGAAAGAATCACAATGTTAAAGGAAAACAAAAAACCTGATCGTGATATTCCTGTTTGTGATAAACTTTGACTTCTTAACAGTCACTTCAGTTGAGGGGCCTCATGTCCCTTTGGGCCCTCGGGCTTATTCCTTTATGGGAGACATAATGTTTTCACGCTCCTCCATTTCTGGAATCACAAATCCAGTATTGCCATGTTTTAAAAACTGCATTAAGGAATCCTTCAAACAGAAAATGAAATACTTTTCTCTCCACACAATGACCCCTCTTTCCATCTTTCTCTGTGTTTTCCTGTAGCGTCCTTCCTGCGACCAGCCTGCTGGGGTTTTCTTCTTTTTTTTTTTAATGTCTGAGAGCCGAGCATGAAAGTGACTTCCTCGATCATCTCTGCAGCCCGCGGCGCTCCGTTCAATCCCTCCATCGCAATGATGGACTTCAGGGTCACGACTCGCTTCCTCCTGGAAACTGGCCTTCATGAGAGGAGCCTTAAGACGGTGAGAACACACACTCATGTACACACAGGCAGCCACACATACAAACACATCATACTCACACATACTCACCTAAGGATACATTTACCAGAAAACAATGTAAGACCCTTTCACACCAAGCAATTAGCAAGAAGCTATAATTTGGCCGCTTTGAGCACAATCACTACTGTCTACTCTTTGTTTTGCAATCAGTGATTCCAAACTGTTCTACAATCACCTGCAAAAATCTGTCTTTAAATTCATCTCTGTATTATTTACTTGCTTGGAGATGAATGAACTAATCAGACTACGTTTTTGATGATGACGTTGCAATTTACGGTGGCTCAAATAACTCTGACGGATTCAGATACACACAGAAAATCGAACCTGTTCTGAAACTTGAAGAGAAAAAAGAAAGATGGAAAGTTTCAGAGTCAGTTTGTTGATCTGAGGTTATATTCATTTTTAAAAGTGCGACAATATGGGATGAAAAATCTGAACTTGGTGTGTAAAGTCAGAGAATATGTTTTTAAAAACCTCTCTCTTAATTCAAGTCATGTCATTGATGCTCAGTTGGCATAACATCTTGATGAAAAAGATGCTGCCAGTATAGACAAACAGGTTGACAAGTATAGCAAATAAGCCCCTCTGACTGAAGACATTTAATATCTCAGATAAATACAGTACGATCAGAAAAAGACAGGAAGTGTCTCCTAGCGTATGAAGCGTCTCTCTGTCCTGAGTACTCCAGAGGCTCCATAAACTCAGACGCATCGTCGCGGCTCTTCTCCGTCTCAAACAACGTCTCTCTCATGAATTTAATAAGAGTTGCAGTAAAACTCAGTAAAGCTCGGCTGCTCTGCTGTGTCTCATCTCTGAGGAGTCTTTACGGGGAAAGATCTGCCTGTTAAAGGGCCACTCCGTCATTTCTTTAAAAGGGCGGAGTACAAAACAACATATATGCTCTGATTTTAGAACGTTGATCATTTGTTATTTAAGGGTCTGTTCAGAGGTCTAATATTCTATTTTCAAATCCAAAACAAAGTTCATTATTAAAAGTTCATACTGCACAGTGCAACATGGCATGTTAAATGGCATTTCTCGACACAAACACAAAGACGAGTTGATTTCTCAAAGTAAAGTTTTAGACTTAAACACATTTACAGTCATCACATGTCTGAAAAGTTTATGCATTGAAATCACGTCTCAGCTTTTGGCTCCTGTTTCAAGTCCAAAATCTGCACAATTACAGCGAACAAGAGCAGGGGTCAAAGTAACAGAGCAGCCTTTTAGTTTCTTTTTCTCCAAATGCAGATCAATTCATGTCGCTGACCTCGAGGAGACAACAACAACATGAAGAGAACTCAAACCCATGCTTTATTCATGCTCAGTTATTATTTTCTGTGTATGAAATCTTATCAGCTCTATTATTGTGCGGTGGGCTTAGGTCATACTGATACAACGGAGCATGAAAACAAGAATGTAAGGAGAGTTTAATCTATATCAAATCAGCCATAGAAGGCTTTTACATGCTGTTATGTTGAAACCTGTTACCTGGAGGTGGGACGTTAACATGAAGCTGATAAAACAGTGATTGATGTCCATGTTGCAGCAGTTGTTTCAGTATCTCATCACATGTTCAGCATCTTCAGGGTTGATTATGTGCCTCTTGTGGAGCAGCTCTCTGAATGATGTGTTCATCTAAATGTGAATGCTCATCTTAGAAAGAGGAAGAGCTCTGACTTATGAATGTTTGCACAAATCAGCATGTTGTATATTCCTGCAAAATGACATCCAGTCAGTCAGTCCAACAGTTTTTATTGTTATTTTCTGCGTTTTTTACAATATTTTCTGCGTGATAACTACGGTTTAGTATAAGTTTAGATTTGTTTGAGGCTAACAAAATAAAACCTGGTTGGGAGGGTTGAGAAAGATTTCGTTTTAAGAAACCCAAATATCTGTTACATTGGTCTTTTCCATCAAAAATCATTGACCATTCACCTCCCTAAACCTGCACACCTTTGTTCTGTGCTTCACTTCATAAAGGACACGTTGCATTTCCACTTAAAGTTGCTTTTGCATGTAAATTGCAGGCTGCAGAATGATCCGGTATGAGTGTGATCTAAGGCCCACTGGTCTGAGTCTCACACCCGTCATGCTCTCTACCTCTTTACTTAGTTGTTGACTTTTTTCCTTAGTGTGTCTAATGTCGCTGATCCTTTAGAAACAGTTGAAAACGGACCCTGTCCATCCGACTTCAACCCCACCAATGAGATTAGGCCTGCCTCCGCCCTCGGAGCTGCTCCGCCTGCAGAGAAATGTGTGTACAAGTGAAACTCCAGCGCGCGACAAAGCCACAGTGGATTTATTAAAACCCACTCCAAAATGTACTCGTGCTTTATCCGGCAAGAAAACGAGAGCACCGTTTATACCTCTTGGCTGCGGCTGCGAGGCGGCTGAGGAGACGGGCGCCCAGTGTACTTTAAATGTGTGAAATGTGGCGAGGAGAGGCAGCGGGGACCACCAGGTGCTGCCTCTCCACCTCGAGCCGGCCGAGGAGCGCTTCTCCTCTCCAATAACCCAAAGGGCTGAGATGCCACTCGCAGCAGCCGAGCCAAAAGACATTTCAAGTGTGCACTTCAAAGGGGCCTTGGATTATGTTCGCGCACAGTCTATCCTGAGGGGATCCTTTGAAGGGAAACTTACTGCAGAGCCACTGGTGGCCGCTCAGTGTGTGTGTGTGTGTGTGTGTGTGTGTGTGTCTGTGTGTGTGTTTGTTTGTCTAAACCCATTTCACTCACTGCTCTTGCCACTGTGCTGTGGTGTTGGGAGGGGTTTTTTCCTCCTGCAAAAGTTTCAATGTAAACAGAATTTTTTCCCAAAAAAGTACAGAATTCACTTTGGGGACAATAAATCATAAATACCTGCAGTGTTGTTGTTCAAAATATTAATGTGAATGTATGATGACTTTGGGAACGGAACAGCCAGTAGGAACATTTATCAAAAGTGTTTATGAAAATCAGTTTATAAAGTGAATCTTATAAACATGAAGCCAGAGTTTACTCCAAAATATCTCTTTAGTGAATAAATAGTTATTCAGTTTGGAGACGGATCCACATTTCATATTCGGCATGCATTCATGAGGCATGTAGTTTAACTCTGATATGCATGGATCTAGCTTTTAAAATGTTCATAATTTACCTTTTAATTTATGTGGTATGAAATAGAAACTCTTTGATCAAACGTCAATATGAGAACATGAATCAATATGAGAATGAATTTATCACATAAATCTCAAAGTGTTATTCAAAAATACCAGATTATTGTCCAGTTTGTCATTGTGAAAAGCAAAGACCTTCATGTCTCAGTTCTTCCAGCGACCCGGTTTAACATCAGCTCTCTATTCAGTTCAGCGTTTCAGCACGTGTCACTGCAGCAACGCAAAGGTGGCGGCTGATTAGCAGCTGACAAATTGCACGGCGCCGAGGGGAGGCAACCAAACATCTGTAGGACACCTGCACCCGCCGATGCCAGGATATGAAACACCGCTGAAAATAAAGGGATGGGTGGTGGTGGTGGTGGTGGCGGTGGAGGAGGGGGGTTAGGGAAAGCGAAACAACAGCAACTCTGGCAGGCGATTATCATAATTAAAGCCGCATCAATTAAAGGGGTCAATCACGGCGCGGCTGCCACCTTCCTCTGCAGATGGTGAAATGTGTTCGGAGCCGTCTCCTCCTCTCTGACGCTGCAGAGCTGCACTTTTACAAAACGCTGTGATAAACACACAGATGTAAGAGCAGGACCTGCTCTGCAATTAGCTGCAAAATACTGTGAGTTTAAAACATGTAGAGCATCAGGGTCCAGCTGCTCTGGGATCAGCTCTCATTCCTGATAGATCTATAGGATAAAACACACAAATAAAACAGCATTTCCTCCTGATCACACATGTAGAAACTTAGCTACCAATCAGGCAAATAATGAACTGGAAATCAGAAGAGATATTTATATAAACATGTGCTGCCAAATAATGATATGAACAGATATCAAATATTGGTTGCATATATTTTAGGTTAATACTGCTATGGTAGAGGAATAGTTATGGATTTATGAATGTAGGGGTTGAAATACAAAACGTATAATAAGTTTGGATTATATGTTGTTTTTGTGGTTATATAACAAGTGTTTGTCACAATTTGTGATATTGATAATGTGTATATATATCAGTCAGATGAGGAGTCGTCATTTTTGCATTTCACTATAGACCATATGTGATGCAATCCCATTGAATTACATTACTATTTAAGTCTTAACTGAAAGAAATGCAGCCAATGTTTCTGTATTTTGGCATGACAGCAAATGCAGTGTCCAAATTTAAAACACATTTACGTCTTCTATTGTTTAAGTAACTTAAGGGGGATGGTTAAGATAACTCTGGTGAATATAATGTGTTGAACTGAGAGTGTTTCTATTTGCAGGGAGATGCTGTGAACTCCATCAGCTGCTGGGTGGAGCAGGATCTGCTGTCCGTCCCGGAGGTCCACCTTAAAGCGACGGGGAGCGATTATCCAAGGTAGGAGCTGCACAGCCGGCGTTTAGGGTTTTAATCATACTAGCGTGGTGACGGGAGCCGCAGTCAGACCGATACATATCCTGTATGCTGCAGAAACAATAGTCTTTGTATCTATTATCCCAGTGAAGCTGATCAGATATCAGTGTCTCCTGGGTGTTGATGAACGTATCTCTGGGATCAAACACGACTATTATCTGTAAAGTGCTCTCTCCGTGAGGTCATCTCTCCGTCCAATAATAGCAGTAAACAAAAGGGGGCGGAGCTCTGACTCTCAACTTTTTCCCTCCGGAGCCGCCGCTGACCTGGGAGGGTAAGTTGGGGCTGGTTTCGGCGGCCGCGGGGCCCCAGCGGGGGGCCGGCCTCCACCATAGATGAGGACTGACACCGGGGTTCAGGGGTTAATTTGTGTAACAGGCGAATTTGCATACAAATGAAAAATGACAGAATTTTTCTGTTCTCCGCAACTTTCAATGTCATCTGCATCAAGCGGGGCCTATCTGCCTCCCTCCCCTCCCCCCCCCCCAATCCCCCTGCACGCCGTTTGAAGAATATTCATTACTTGTGAAGCTGGGGCACCTTGTTTGCTATTAATCTCCACCGCAGGTCAATGACTTAATTTGCTCAACTTTATCAGTGGTGCCATTCACTTCCTCTTTCTTCCTCCGCCCGTCCGTTGCCTTTGTAGCCCTTTCTAAAGTGTTCTCATTGCCTCTCTTCATAGAGACCGGCTAAGCTTTTTAAAGCACAACAAAGGCACAGTAACTCTGGTCTCTGAAAGAGTTTTGAAGACATAAATGAATTACTTGAGAGGGAAATATACGCCAGCCCTCTAGATTGCTCCTTCTTCTCTTCTCCCGCAACGCCCAACAACTTCTGGAGAGATTTCCTCTCAAATCTCTCTGTTTTTTTTTTATTTTGCCTCCCCTTCTCTCTGAGTCTTGATTGGATTGATTGTTTTTCTAATCCAGGGGAAATTACTTGCAAAAATGGGGGTCACATAATCACGGTGAAAACAGTGAAGAAAGGAGAGCTTTTCTTCTGAAAGGCTGCACATAGGTGGACTCTGCGTACAGTATGTCTAGTCTTTTCCAATTAAATGCCTTTTTAGGATAAAACCACACAACACACTGAAGACATGTTTGATCTTTCGACACATTTACTGATGAATTTCATGAAACATGTCCTGTTAAAATGAGATAGAACTCCATTAAACAGATCGCTAGTTTCTCACTATGATCGTCACCTTTCACAAGTAGCCACATTTTCCTCATAGTAATGAAAAAGTTTTGATAAATGCAGATTTATAAATATGTTGCCTAACTTCTGTAAAAAGCAGTCTGTCAGTCCTACAACGTAACATGTCCGAATTCATGCTATTAAGTGTTGTATATGTTGCAGGGTTCAGTCACATGGAAGTTTAGCTCCAGAGTGCGTTCCAGACAATCAAGCTAATTCAAACAAAGTCTCTCAGCTTGTTTCCCTTCCTCATAAATAGACTTAAATGCTTACATTGTACACTCTGTGGATTAAACATGTGTTTTAATCTCTAATTTGTTGTTTAGAATAAACTGACCAAACAATCTAGAAGTGCTTCGTCGGGGCTTTCCTTAGACATGCATGAAGTATGACACAAATAACGGGGGATTAAACGCTTCCATCTCTGCTGAGGAGTATTAAAGGAGCATTACACGATATCTGAGAATCCATACGTTTGTTTATCCAAGCATACGATGCCCGTCTGGCAGAGCGGTGACATTTGTTTACCGTCAACAGTATTTGAGAATCAGTGAGTGAATCCTTACAGAGACGTATTCTACTCAAACACGCTCCGAACAGAAAACCACTGTGACTCCGGTTGTTTGCCTCCTGCAGGCGTTCATTAAATAACCCCACTGCTCCTTCTGCAGGAGAGGAAAGTTGAAGGGAAGGCAGAGAAAAGTGAAAGTATAAAGCATAGAGAGAGCGAGAGGGGGGGGGGGGATGTCTTGTGAACCATTGTTTGGATCTTTATGCAAAAAAAAAACCTTTTGTGTTTCAAACTCTTGATCCCCCGTAGGCAAAGGAGAGCAGCGTATTGATCTGTGCTGAAAGGAGACGGGCCTTTCATCACGCTTCCTCCTCACCTTAGACGGCTTTGAGGACGCTCCTTCAGGATGGCAGCACCCTCGCCTGGCTACCGGCCGGAGATTAGTGCTGCGATAACCTAGCCAACCCTAATAGGTAGAGAACCAGAGCACAGGCTGTCTAATTAGTGCTGATCAAAGCCGAGGACTTTATCCCCAAAACAAACCTGCACATTTGAATGTGCTTAGGAGAGGGGGGATGAAAGAGGGGAGGAGGTGAAGGTGGAAGGTTTGATGATGATATGCACATCTTCACACGTTCTTCTTTCCTGCTTCATCTGCATGGAGATATGGAAGCACCGAGAGGACTGTGAGTGAGAGCCTGTAGTTTCTACTCACCTGGACCTAGATTTCTTATTTCCACTGCATGGGCTTGTAGGATGCATGTGCATTTCACACTAAGCCCCGCCCCTAAAGCATCCCCTGCTTTATGGTCTGTTTGACTCTAAATGGAGCATCATTTACTAAATGAACATCATGCTGTATTGAAGAAGACTTGAAACTAGAGATTGAGACCATAAACTCATGTTTACAATGTTTACTGAGGGAATAAATCAAGAGAGAAGTAGAGTCATTTTCTCATAGACTTCTATACAACCAGAGGAGTCGCCCCCTGATGGACAGTAGAGAGAATGCAGCTTTAAGACGTGCAGCATTGACTTCATTTTTCAGACCTAGAGCTGTTGGTTTTCACAATGTCAGGGACTGTAGATGTCTCTTGTTTGTCCAGATCCAGGAAGTAACCGGCCCAGGAATTATTTTTGTAAATATCAGGTTTTTTTGCTCTCTGTTCGTTTGTCGATCCTAAACCTCAACAGTGAAACACATTCATTTTTGTTGCCAGTCGCCTAGCAACAGTATTCTCATGACTGGAAACATTTGAACAAGGAGCAGACTTTGTACAGGATTTCCCCCTGACAAATACAGATGACAGTGAGAGTAAAAACCAACATGGTTCCTCAGTAAGGTGTCGGTCGACCTGCTGGCCTAGAAAGCTCTTCAATGGATTCAATGGAGTGTGTGGAGCTCTGCTCAACTTTATCAAAGCAAGATCTTCGCTTTCATTAATTTTCTCCACTCGTTCACTCTACCTTTTATTGTCTGTACAGTCCGTCCGTTTGAAGGCGGCATCTGTTCTGAAATCAAAGTCTTTCCTCCTGGTTTCTTTCTGTGCAGCTCTAACCGCGATGAAGTCATAACTTCAAAAACCCTAAATCTGACGCCTGTCTGACTGCTCTTTGAGATAAGAATCATGCTAACGGTTTCTCTGTGTGCCGGAAAAGACGGCAAAAAGTCATATGTGAAAGCAATTAGCGTGATTGCAGAGAGGAAGGAGAAAAGTGCAAATGTGTCACGCTCAAGACATCATGCATAAGTGAGTCTTTAAAGGAGCAGACTGCTGAACATGGAGGTATGATCGCTGCAGACGGAGATGAAAGGCAGCGGTGTGGCCATTGATTAAGCCGTTCCACCGCCCTGCTTTGTTTTTGTGCCAAACGTCCATTCATCACATCGTCAACTTTACTCTTCCAATTGCAATTTAAGTGTTTTCTTCATTAGGGCTACGTTTCTGTGACCGTGCTGACGAGGAGGCTAAGAAATGCAGCCGCAAACGTGTCCAACCTCATCCCATTTACTCTCAGACGTCTCCTCCAGAAGTTTGATGCAAATGTACAAATTGCCACGACTGTGAATGTATTTGAAATATGATCACATTTCATACCCGGCCTCTGCCCCCAGAACTTCACTCGCCATCAAAACATACAACGCCCCTGAGTTTTCTCTCCTAATGAATTCCTGATAAAAGAAAGTTTATTTTTCCATATTTTATTTTTTTACTTTTTGTATTAAATTGACACATTTCCATCCGTTCGAGGCCACCAAGAGAGAGATATGTGCCGTGTCCTAATCCTAATGGAGGGAGCAGATTCGGCGGTCCGGTTTTGCATACATTTCCCCAAAAGTATTGGATGCGAGTGTTTGGCCTCACGGCTCAGGAAAGTTCAGACTTCTTAACACGCAAACTAGATGAACACAGGCCGTTTTTCTGCACGCTGAGATGTTCTCTTTGCTCGGTATTTAAGATCTGGTCTACCTGTGATCCTCCACACCTGGGAGCCATCTTTCCTCTGGCATTAACCATATGCTCCTAACATATGCTCCATGCAACATATGCTCCGCTAAAGCTGCTGTGGCTCCTGTTTTGTGCTGATTTACAATCGTGTGTATTTAAATTTCGCCTCCTTTTTTGTTGATTTAAAATCATTTCTGATTTAAAATCAAATTTGAAGAAAAATGAGAAATTTCACGCCCTGGAAGGCTAAATAGCATCCAGAGAAGTCATGATATTTATGTCTGTTTGCTCATCTAGGTGTGTGTGTGTGTGTGTGTGTGTGTGTGTGTGTGTGTGTGTGTGTGTGTGTGTGTGTGTGTGTGTGTGTGTGTGTGTGTGTGTGTGTGTGTGTGTGTGTGTGTGTGTGTGTGTGTGTGTGTGTGTGAGAGGCCAACATGCAGCGTGTGTGTGTGTGTGTGTGTGTGTTGGAGGCAGGATTATTACCCATTGCCTCCGTGCATTAAGCCTCCCCTCATCCAGTGCCAAAGGCCTGACCCAAATATGGCTGAAAGACAACATGTGACCTGCTTAGCGTTTCACCGCCGGCTCCGCTCGCTCCAGGCTGTGGTGGTGGTCCGGTGTAGGGGGGTGTGGGGGCGTGGCGGTGTGCAGAGAAGGTGGGGAGGTGGGGGTTTGGTCTATTAGTGAGAGAAAGCACAGATGCCGGCAGATGGCTAGCATATTGTCCAGAGCTGACCCGAGCGCGGAATAATTAGTGGAAAGTTCAGCGCTCTCAGGTCTGCAGCCCGACTTCACCTCCGGTCACCGACCGTTGGAGAGCCGGCAGAGAAATGAACAGAATTACAGCAGAATTAGGATTCAATCTGTTCATCAGTTTGAACGTGACGCTGAGAAGAAAGCAGAAGGTCTTCATAACGAAACGTTTACTGAGTACTGTTCTTTTGTGATGATCACGTTGTTTTGGATTCATGCCAAATCTCCTGTTTTTGTTAAATTATTCAGGTCATTCTTTGCTCCTGTCACATTTACTCACTGTGGCCTTGTTTCTTACTGCATAAGTCCTGCATGGATAAAGATAGAAATAACTAAACAGTCTTTAGTGCAGTAAAACACAGTTCTAATGCCATAAATCATTAAAAAAAGAAAAGTTACATTTCTTTGAAAAAATTGGATAATAAGATGGATTCCATACATCCAACAGTTTATCCAAGTGCTCACGAGTGTTACCAATATTGGACATAAATGGACTCCACATGCTAAACATATTGAACTATTTCTATCTTTACTACCTCTACTTACAACCTCTCCTGTCCTCTCTGATCCATTCCAACAATCTGCAGTTCGGTCAAAGTTTCAGTCATTCTTTGCAGAATTTCTTCTTATATACAGAATTTGGTTCATGCAAGCAATTTACCTTGTGCAAAATTTTATATGAGACATGTAGAATAAAGTTACTTTGTCCGACGTAAAGGTTCCTCGCACATAATGAGTTCAAGGACCGTCGGAAAGTTAATAATCCGACAATAATGTCATGATATATGGTGTAGTTTGGGCATTTTTTTTAAGAAAACATACTTTTCAAACCAGCTGGTGGGTGTCAGGGTTCAGAGGCTTGGTTAAGAAAAAGAGAAAAGGTTCAGATTCAGATATTCTCGCTGCACAGGAACGTCGTTTTTTTCTTTCCTTTAAGAAAATAAGGTTTTAGGAATGAGATGGAGATTTCTGCAGCAGAACTGAGGTTATGAGAGCGTTTACGGAGGAGCAGTAATGTGCTGCTCGGTTTAGAGGTGCCCGTTATGAGGTGTTACATTAAACCGTAAAATAGCAACTTTAAAGCACTTTCCCGTGATGCATTTCTAAAAAACAAACAGGCCTTCTTATGAAAATCTAAATTATTTTATTCTCATATTTCAAAGACTTTGTTGTGCAGAAACATAAATACGTTAAAGAGCACAGAAAAGTCTCACTCTGTATTCACACATGCAACAATTTATACTTTTTGCCTCTCATTGCTGCAACTGAGCTGTTTATGAAACTGCACTCTATTTGGTGACCCCCCCCCCCCCCCCCCACACACACACACACACACACACACACACACACACACACACACAAACACACACACATGGATGCAAATGTGTCTTTTGGCGATGAAAAAGCTGTCTGTACTCATTTGTAGTCTCCGGCCCGAGGATGAATCAGATCACGGTGATGGCGGCTGCCTCCCCCTCCTGCTCCTCTAAGCTCCTCCTCCTACCCCCCAGCCAGGGCCCAGGTAGTGCTGGAGGCCCCCCCCCCCGTTCATTCAGCAGGCTGCAGATGCTGCTCCTGATCGGGCTCTGTGTGTCCCCCAAACGTCCCCGATGCCAGGAGACCAGACGCATTACTGTGGGAGTGACATTAAAACCAACAGAGAGGAATGTAAGCCCCTGAACTCACCACGCAGGCGGTGACACGACTCCCCCCGTTAGAAATATGAGTAAATATAGCTCTATTATGCCCTCAGTGGCAGTAGACGCACAGAAATGTATTGTTTATGTAGCTGTAATACACATCCGGCCCTCATTGATGTCTCGTCGGCGGAATTTATTCACCGGCGCACAATTGATATGGATCGAGAGTCGACCTGCAACAGTCTGCAGACATTAATGTAAACAAGGTTGATGTTTGCCGAGGCGCAGTTATCCGCGTCCTCGTACGGAGGCGGGTTCAAAGCAGACGAAACAAGCCGGTGGCCCGCCGACGGGTGAATTTACATTAACTCACAGGCAGCGTTCTTCTTTTTGAAAGGCCAGAATTCATTTCATGCTAATGATAATGACAATAATTCACAATGGACAAGAGAGGAGGCCTCGCAAAACAACTGCATTCCCCTCTTAATATGATCAGTCGTGATGATTCTCTCCCCGATAATGATTCATCAAACGATTCCACCGCGGTCACAAAAGGGCTCGAGTCATTAATAAAAGAACAGAGTCAAAGCACCTTGGGGATCTTTTTCTTTTTTTCTCTTCTCCCTGCTTTCGGACCTACTTATCATTAAAGCAAGTAAAAAGCGATATCTGAATGAAATCTCATTGTCGGATTTCAAGATGTGAATAAAATTCCATTTCAAATTAGGCCCCATTAGCATCACTAAGAGTCGCAGGATTCGGGTGACCTTTTCGTTCCGGATATCTGGATCTTGGAAGTTTTCCTCCCTTCTTTACAGAAGTGGAGGGAAGGTCTTCTCTCTTTTTTCTCCCACTCAGAAGTTTGACCTCCAAATGGAGAAATCCTGCTTTTGAAAAAGAAAAGGGTGTTACCTCCTGTTCTTGTATTTTCTATGTATATTGTATGAAACAAAATGGAAACAAAAGCAAGGCAAATCTCTCAGATCCTTGTTTATCACCTGTCAATCAAATTCTTTCTTTGTTTTTATCTACAGATTTCTTCTACTGCTGCACATCAAACTCTTATTCTGTAGTTTTGCAATTTTATACATTTTGTTTTTATTGTTTAGGCCCTCAATTTAAAGGGGCATTTTACCAGTTTAGTTTATTTGTCATGAGGACACCCTGAAGTTTATAGCAGAGCTTCAAACTATGGACACAGATGTTTAGGAATATTCTGTTGAGTTGCATTACTGGAATAATAGCATGCAACTATTTAACACAAACTAAAGATCTGTGCTTTAAATACTTTAACTCATTAATCTAAAATGTTGTTTTCCACTTATAAACATGAGTAGTTCTTTTGTTTCCTGTTTGTGTTGCATTGTTGGAAAGGAGATTCTTTCAACGTCTCACTCAAATCAAACAATTTAAGAGCATGTAGACATTAAAGTTAACAAGCTGCATAATCGAGACACGACTAGAATCAGTATTTGATATAAAATATGAAACCACAGCAAGCATTCAGAGCTGCTAAAGGAAACTCTTTGATGAACTGGAAGGTTTGACGTGTGTTTGTTTTTAGCAGGAACAAAAAGGACGTAATGAAAAGTACATTTATTTATCTCACATCTATTCAAATGCTCCTGGATATTACTGGAGATGAACGTGTGTGTTGGAATGAGACTCAGGAAGAGAAAACAGGACAGGAGGAGAAAAACAAATGGGAGGACGGGAACAATGAAGAGGGGGGAGGAGGGGGGGGAGGGGGGGGCAGCGGTTCGGAGGTCAGACCAATAAACAAACAACGCATCGATTTCCTGCCGCTCTCCTCCGTTCCTGGGGAAACCCCCCGCCTCCCCCATCAGGTTACTCTCATCTCCACTTATGTTAAAGACACTCCTCGCTGGGGGAAGCCCACTCCCCCCCTCTCCCCCCCCACACACTCCCCCTCCTCCCTGGTTAATAGCATCCTTCGGACATCTCCCGGGGACGGTGCATCTGAGGTGAACCACTACCACAGATTGGTAATCGTTTTATTAGAGGAAGCCAGAGCCGGGCTTCCACTCAGACAGACGGATAAACGGTCGGGCCGACGGGTCCGGAGCTCTCAGCCTGTTTACATGAAGGAAATAAACAGCCAGGCAAAGCTCAGATCTCCTTCTACTTCACCCTGCATCCTTTAACGGCACTACAGCAGTATTATCTGCACTTATAAAACTTTAAAACACTTGTGAAACAGCTACTTGTGAAATGTGGCCCCGTTTAACACTGTCAAACACGGACAACCAACGGTCAACACCACATGTTTAACAAACAAGAAGAAGCAGAAACGATTCAGCAATTTAAAATCTGAATACTTAAAGTGTGAGGTATTTTTTTTCCAGTCTTAAAAATGCAATATTTGTCTTTTATGGAGGCTCTATTGGTACCAAAGTAAAGCAACGATGCACAAAGAAATCTGTTGAAAACTTTTGAGAATGCATTGCAATTATTTTCCCTAAATATTTGGATCTCTATGTCAGAATCTGCAGAGTTTATACAGACTATATATATATATATATATAGTATATATTTCAAAATAAACGTCCGTGTTGACAGGAAACGCACAATTTCTGCTCGTTACATGCATACAGTCTCTTTTCAAAATAGACTTCCAACATAGGTTTGATTACGCAACAAATCTACTTGGTTAGGGTGAAGCAATCAAATACTTTTAAGGTCTTGGAAAAGATCATGCTTTTGGTTTTAAGTAAATTAACTTAACTTATTACGTAACATTTCGTGAACATCCCAGATTAATGACATCCAACGCTAACACAAGGTGGACTTTATTCCTCCGGGGACGACTGGCAGGAAATAACCTCACATCTCCGTTTTTCTCTTTAATTCCACGATCATAAAGTGCTGAGCTTTCTTCCTCTCTCCTATTCTCCTCCTATAGCCTGTCCTCCACCACAAAAGTGGAGAAATGGAAAAGCTTTTTTTTTTCCCCCCTTCCTGTGTTTTTAATCCCTTTGCACCCTAATTGGCCTCTCTTTACTGTGAAGTGAGTTCAATCTGCAAGCAGATAAAACAAGTGTTGGGCGAGGGCGCCGGCACCGTGGCTCTGTGTTCCCAAGCATGAAGTGAGCGGTTTTGAACTAATATCCAAGCCTCTGCAATTAAAAGGCTCCAGAGTCGTTAAAGTAACTCCTTTTTTTATTCTCTCCTGGAATACTGCTTCACCTATTCTCTGCTGGAGATGAGACGGCGATAGCTGCTCTCAGATCTGAACCTCTGGTCTGTGTGAATGCAGATCGGACTGATTACAGCGGAGGATCCGCGAGCGTTTCGTTTGTTATTTGCAGCCTGAACGCGGCCTTTCATCACGTCGGCGAGTCGAGTATCGAGTGGGGCGGCGTGCGGCGCCGTGCGTGACCCTTTGAGAAGCCGAAGAATGGCGACAGGACCCTTTTGTGTGAGGTGATTTCTTACGAAAGCCTCGGCCCACCCGTCCAAACACAATGGCGCCGTTGTGTCGGTACCAGGATTAACAACGACTGGTATTGATCCGGAGCTTCTTTCTTCCTCCGTGTCCCGACGAGAGGCCGCTCAATATCTGCACGCTTTGGTCTCTTTGTGGCCGTCTCTAATGTTATCACTGAGAGAGCAGGAGAGGTTTGATATGACGCTTTGAGACAACGCTGCCTCTGCAGACGTCTTACTTCAAGAAGCAAAGGAATGAGACTGATTTACTCATTTACAAATCATATCTCAAATATTAAATGTCCACTAGTCTACGTTGTCCGGTCGTGACGTGATGGAGGTTCATCCCTGATCAAGGAACATGTCACCCTGTGCAACAAAGGAAGAAGATGCATCTGACTTTGGATGCACAAACAATACCTGTTAGTAGGATTCATTAGAGTTTGTTGGCAATAATAGAAACATTTAAGACCTTCAATGCATTAAAATACATCAAAATTTGGGAAATTATACTCCGAACATTATCAAGAAATTGCATGATTCAGATGGAAGTTAAATGTTGGCAGAACATATTGAATCAGCTCTTTCGTGTGTGCCAGACTAACTGGAGGGCACATATAATGCTCTTTAAAAGCCTGTTTGTTGCTTTCATGTTCATTAAGAACTGGAAATATCTAACAGCAACTTAGAATCCAGATTGTTTTGCCACACATTTTGGCAGAGCCTCTCCGGTGCCATAATATCCGTATTCGTTTATTCATTTGTTTGTCTGTTTACGTTATATGTTTGCTTATTTATCCAGCTCTTTATTTTTTAATGAGTTGAAAATCCACCAGAGAATCGGGGCTATGAAAGTTTAAAACGTGTACAGTAGCAGTGAGGGGGAAAATATTTACATTGAAGCCGGCCACAATCTCAGAAGATCCTCAAATGTAGGTTAGAACTGCAAAGTTAATATGCAAATGTCCTTATCTGCTGGGATTCACAAACAACCGTCATCCTGATTGATTTAATAAACTGCTTTTATCTTTCAAAGTGTTAATTAGGAGAGATGGGCCTCGCTTTGACTCCGCTTTCTGTGGCACATTTGAGAGCTTTTCAGACAAAGAGAAACTTTCTGTCCCTGAACGTCACCGAACTCGGCTTCTTGGATGTTTTACAGGCACAAAGCTTTGACTGAAATACAGAGCGCTGCTAGTCAGTGTCGTCGTGCCTTTTTGCAGTTTGATTACATACTAATCATAATCATATAACTTATCGATACCAAACTAGTCTTTATATGTAACATTGGTGCCAAGGTGAGACATATCACCAAAATGAGTCTTTTATTGTGCGTCTTTCTGAACATCAGACTCCGTTCTGCTGAGTCGTTTTAATTTAGTTTAACTGCAAATTACTAGAAAGCTGCTGTCTGACACACACCTGCATTAATTAACTCAGAATACACTTTGAAGACTTGTTGTTTTTAAAATAGACGTGTGGAATCGTGAGTCCTTAGTGATTCATGTGATTTTGCACATGCTTGTATTTAATTTGACTTCTCTATTTTGTTAAGAGGTAGCTCTAGTGTTAAATATTGCATGACAATAGCATTATATCTGCAGCTTGATTGATTCCTCCTTATTACTCTTGGTATTGTTTTTAATTAAAGTGAAGATTTTGATGTTCTTTTGAGACATGTTAGCTTCTTTTCTTATGATGCAGATCATTGCAGAAACATGACATAATCATGCTTTCCTGCCTGCACTCCTCCTTTGCTGTGGATACATTTCCATGACGTGATAGTTGACTCATCTTCCTGGCATTATGTTTTGTGTCGAGGATGCATTTATACAGGTGGAGGTTTGGTTGGAGTAAAAGGGGCCAACAAACATGACGCAGGTGCAGCGCTTGGCTCCGACTGTCAGCCAGCAGCCGGTTTGTGTGTGTGTGTCGCTCTTGCTCTGCCAACCTGCGGGGCACGAGTTCACATCGAGAGGCGACATACCGACGAGCCGCATGCCAGTGACCAGAAAAACAGGAGAAAAAAGAGGGATTCCCCTCCGGTGAAGTAACCACGACATGAAACAGTGGAGCTGCCAAGGCCCCTGAAACCAAAAGAAATAACCCGGACATGTCTGAAAGCCTGCTCTCATTCCTGCATGTGTCTCATGGCATCACAGAGTTTTGATCTCATCCAGTCGGACACTTTGAGGGAATATTTTTCTCCCCACCATCCCAGAGCAATCTGAATAATTTTCATCTGCATATTTTAACTCTCAATCCATCTTTGATGTCTTATTTGTGTGATTATGTCTCCCTGCATGCGCAAAAAAAAACAACCAATATGCACCGACTGTCAACCACTCGTGGCACTTTCCTCCTTTTTTCTTTCTTCCCTGCGCACGGTGGGGACTGTTTTTGATTTTTGATATATTTTTTTGT